>NW_027618393.1:52500-74379 GCF_964187855.1 Myxine glutinosa | reverse complement strand
CAAATTACACCGTGAAGGCCCAATGGCCATGTCTATGCCACAAATCAAGTACGTGAGCGAGTCGGGCGCACTGAATTGAAAATATATAGAACGCTCATACTCCGTGAAAAGTGAAGCCGCCGTGTCGCCATCTTGGGACTCGACCAACTCGCTTCGCGGATCTCGTTTGTTTTGAACGTGTGAATTACGTGCGAACGCGTAACTGTGAGTTTATGGCGGCAAGGAACATCATGTGATCGCTCTGAGCGAATCAGCGCGCTGTTCTGCCACCTGCTCAGATTCCGTGTATAATATTCCTCGCTGAAATGCGCTGAGGTAAATATGAATAAAAAATATGGATCTCGTAAAGATGAAAGAAAAAAAAACCTATGTGGTGTGAATGGCAATGTTCCTCACTGAAATGTGAAAAAACGCAATCGCTTTTCGCTCTGAATTACGTGCGAAGGCGTAACTGAGTTTATGGCGGCAAGGAACATCACGTAATCGCTCTGAGCGAATCAGCGCGCTGCTCTGCCACCGCCTCAGATTCCGTGCATAATATTCCTCGCTGAAATGCGCTGAGGTAAAAATATGGTAAAAAAATATTATGAAATATTTTTTTTTAGGTCGGCCATGTTCTTCCCAGGCTCAATGGCCATGTCTATGCTAAATATCAAGCACGTGAGCCTCCGTTTAGGAGTCTATCGGTAACATCACACACACACACACACACACACACACACACACACACAAACTGTGTTTTATATATATAGATGATGTCATCAGTACATTCATTTGGACATCATAATTAAACACGTAGGAGAACGCTTGATCCGATCACTTTTAAATTTCTTGAGCATGATCTACACAAAGATTTACAGGATAATTAAATTGACGATATCATCGGTCACGTGGTTCGGCAGCCATATTTGATTGAACATAAATCTACGTCATCAATAAACCACACAAACACAGCAGCTAATAAACACCACACAAAATACACCGCACAGACAGGTCCTGGCGAGGGTCTGGAATCTCTGATTGCTGTTTCTAAGTTTTAGCTGTTTGTCATGTTTAGCATACGGAAGAAGAAGATGTCTCTGGAAGTGGACGGGCTCTTTGAATTTTCAGATGATTTCTAGTTGTTGTTTGTAACATAAAGATTTTTGAAAGAGGGGCGACGTTCACACATCCAAGGTTATGTCTCAATTACGGAAACGCTCATGACTTGTCATGGACGCCATTGCTACATTGCAATAGGATAGGTCGATTCGGAGTAATATGGGTGTAAAAAACGACGACGACGACGATAGTCTCTTTTTAAGTGTTTGTTAACATTGTTGAATCAAGGACTTTGTCTTTGCTGCCTTTTTAGCTGTTGAAATGAAGTTGTGATGTGCGCATGTTGCTCTACTTGTGTGTTTCTCCTTCCTTCTGGACCGTAGCATGTTACATGACCTCTCTTTCCCTCCGGAATCCCCCCTGCGCTTCCTAATGTACTTGATGCCCACGGCCCGGCAGTGCAGCCTCGACGACGGCGCCGCCCGGACCCTACGGAGTGCAGGGGGCGGGCGAGTCGACTGCTTTTGTAGAAAGGGATGATGGCGTGACCCGAACGTAAAAGGCTAAATGATTTTTAATGTCCCGGCATCATTCCCCTGGGTGTGCAGCCCCCTCCGGTTTGCCCAGAGCTTGCTGGAGATGGAGTCGCGGCCCGGGGGTGGCGGGGGCGACACGATGGCGACACGATGGCCCGGATCCTGGGAAGCGCGCGATAAAAAGGGGGAAGCGGGGAGTGCTCGGAAAGATGGCCGGGAGCTATGGCCCTGCCCCTTCCATCACCTCGATCTTTCCTCCTGAGGGTCCTGCAGTTGTAAGCGCGCCGCGCCGACGCGCGTCTAATGGCGTGCTCACGCATCTCCGAGCCGCCGCGACAGCCGCCGCGCGCCTCCTTCGCCATAAATCTTTCATACGTTAATTAAGCAAATCTCCAGCAACTTCACTTTCGCTCAGACGGGACTCGGTTGATGGGGCGCCAGTCCCAGGGGGTGATGCCGCGCGCACGTGGCCCGGCACGCGCGTCCGCTTCCCACGTGCTCGGCACCGCAGAACGCGCGACGGAGAGAAGCTCGAGCGAGTGGGGGTGTCCGGGGGGTGAGATGGGGGCACGGATGCACGGGGGAGATGTGCACTGCAGTCGTTGCCTCGTTGATTGACAATCGGTGCCTTTTGCTGATTTGTTGTCGCACAATGTGAATGGCTGAACCTACAATCTCATTAGATGAACCCGGACTTTGTGACTGTAGGTAAAGAGATCTCGTGTCGCCATAGTTGTTGCTTTTTCCACTTGTTTCCCCTCGTGTGATTTATGAGCGGTGGGTAGTAGGCCTACTAACAGCGAGTGCTATGTAGGGGTGGGTAGTGCCTTGACTTTTCCAAACTACATTTCCAAGTCGTGGGGGGAAGAGGGGGGCTCCAATGCATTCCATCTGTCTGTCAGAAAATATTAATTCATTCAAAGATAACTAGCGATGTGTTTTGTTGTTCTGAGAATAAAAAAGAAGATTTGATCAAATTTTCTGAAAATAAAGTTCAAGCATCAGCGGGACAAGACCCACAAACAATATGCAGTTGAGACCTCAACGCCCCTCCACGGTTCCACCTCGATGGTCGCATCACCTTCAGGTCTTCCATCTCGTCTCGTTGCAGACCCACCAGCCCTCTGGTATTCGGTACATTCTCGCTACCACCTACTTGTCGAGAATGCCACCCATCCGAATTGTCAATGCCACCCAGGTTTACATACACATTGTGTATCGGGTGATCATGATCGATGCTCTGGTCAAATGCCATCTTGATGCCACCCATCCGAATTGTCAATGCCACCCAGGTTTACGTACACATTGTGTATCGGGTGATCATGATCGATGCTCTGGTCAAATGCCATCTTGATGCCACCCATCCGAATTGTCAATGCCACCCAGGTTTACGTACACATTGTGTATCGGGTGATCATGATCGATGCTCTGGTCAAATGCCATCTTGATGCCACCCATCCGAATTGTCAATGCCACCCAGGTTTACATACACATTGTGTATCGGGTGATCATGATCGATGCTCTGGTCAAATGCCATCTTGATGCCACCCATCCGAATTGTCAATGCCACCCAGGTTTACGTACACATTGTGTATCGGGTGATCATGATCGATGCTCTGGTCAAATGCCATCTTGATGCCACCCATCCGAATTGTCAATGCCACCCAGGTTTACGTACACATTGTGTATCGGGTGATCATGATCGATGCTCTGGTCAAATGCCATCTTGATGCCACCCATCCGAATTGTCAATGCCACCCAGGTTTACATACACATTGTGTATCGGGTGATCATGATCGATGCTCTGGTCAAATGCCATCTTGATGCCACCCATCCGAATTGTCAATGCCACCCAGGTTTACATACACATTGTGTATCGGGTGATCATGATCGATGCTCTGGTCAAATGCCATCTTGATGCCACTCATCCCAATTGTCAATGCCACCTAGGTTTAGAGATGCGTCGTGTACCACATGACCATGATCGATTCTCTGGTCAAATGCCATCTTGATGCCACTCATCCGAATTGCCAATGCCACCTAGGTTTAGAGATGCGTCGTGTACCACGTGACCATGATCGATGCTCTGGTTTGTTTGTTTGTTTGTTTTTTGTTGTTTTTTTTTTTTTTGTATACAAGATCGAGGCTCGTGAAAGAGCGAACATTAATCACACAGAAAGACAAACCGACACATAAAACATATAACATCGGGAGCGGTAGACAAGATGGGGAGAGAGGGGGAAGGACACAAACACAACATTTGAGAGCAGGGACCGAGAGACATGGAGACATCGAGAGATCTGAGAGAGGGCGAGGGCTTGGGGGGGGGGGCATGGGAAGGGGGCGGTGGGAGAGGTATAAAACATAATATGGACACTGCCAGGACTTCCAGGAAAGAAGTTGGAATTTCAAACAAGGTGGATCTGGGGTGAATTAGCGGGGGTAGAAAAGATCAAGGTTTTGGATGGGGGAAGATAAGAGATGGTGGTGAACAGCTGTTTTAAAGACCTGGAGGGAGGAGTGGGATTGAAGGGAGTGAGAGAGTTTTTTCCAGAGGTGGGAGAAAAGAGGAATGAAAGAGTGAAGGTGAGCAGAGAGCCGAGATTTCGGCAGTTTAACCATCAGAGGGTTGCTGGCAGATCTTGTGCGACCTGTAGGAATATTTGGGGGACAGAGCACAGAGAGAGCTGGGGGTGCAAGGCCGGAGAGGAGTCGGTAGAAGACAGAAAGACCACCTACCTGCCTGCGGTGAGTGAGTGAAAGGCCCTCAGAGATAGCTTCATCGTGGGAGATTCCAATAATTCTGAAAGCATTGGTTTCAACAGCGTGAAGCCGAGCAAGGTGTGAGGCAGGAGCACCGGCCCATAGGGGAGAACAGTATTCCATTGAGCTGCGGATGAAAGCCTTGTATGTGGTGAGGAGCCCAGGTGTGCCGAGGAAGGACTTCCGCACGACGGAGGATGCCCAGTCGGCGACTGGCTTTGGAGGCCAGCTTGGAAATGTGGTTTTCCCAAGAAAGATCATGGCAGATAGTGAGACCCAAAAGCTTGAGCGACAGAACTTCTTGGAGAGGATTGTTGAGAAAGTAGATGGGAGGGTTGTCCAGTCGATCTTTTCGGAGAGACATAGTAAGAGTGTGAGATTTGTCAGGATTGAAAGACATGTTCCACTTGTTTGACCAGTCTGTGATTTTGTCCAAGTCTTCAGAGAGTGAGGAGGCTGCAGACTGCCGATCTGAGGGAAGAGGAATGGAGCGGCAGAGAGTGGAGTCATCAGCAAAGAGATAGAGAGGATTTTCAAGAGAGTCAGAGAGATCATTGATGAAGACCAGAAAAAGCACGGGGCCCAGAACACTGCCTTGGGGAACTCCAGCCTGAACAGGCAGAGGAGATGAGAGAAACCCATTCAGGGCCACACGTTGACGACGACTAGAGAGGAAGTCCGCCAGCCATGCGTGGAGATTTCCATGGATACCAAAGGAGGAGAGTTTGGTGAGCAGAGCGGGGTGCCAGACCGTGTCGAAGGCACGTGATATGTCGAGGGAGACAGCTCTAATTTCCTGTTTGGCATTGAGGACCTCCATCCATTGTTGAGACAGCAGAAGCAGCATGTCCAGAGTAGAGTGACCTGGTCTGAAACCAAATTGATGATCAGAGATCAAGCCATTGGAGAAGAGGAAAGATTTCATATCTGAAGCAATGATGGATTCCATGACTTTGCTGATAATTGGGAGAAGGCTGATTGGTCTGTAGTTGCTAGGATCTGTTTTTGCACCTTTTTTGTGCAAAGCGGTGATGTTGGCTGATTTCCAAGCAGATGGCAGTTGACCTTGAGCAAAAGAGAGGGTGAAGAGAACAGAGAGAGGGTGAGATAGAGCAGCAGAGCAGGATTTTAGGACCCGTGGGCTGATGCCGTCGGGTCCAGTTGCAGAATCAGAGTCGAGGGTTGACAGAAACTTTTCCACCTTGTCAGGAGGAAAGGACACGGAGTCCAGGAGCAGCAGGGTACGACTGGGTATGGTGGGTACAGAGAGGGATGGGTTTGGGACACACGATTTAGAGGCAAACACAGAGTTGAGGCATTCAGCTTTTTCATGTGCGGAGTCAGCTGTGTAGCCGTTTGAGGTAAGGGAGGAGATGGAGGGGGAACAAACACCAGAAACGGATTTGACCAGACGCCACCAGGATTTGGAAGAGGGAGACAGATAAGAGAGTTCGGGCTTGAGAACAGAGAGATATTGTTTCCTGGCTCTCCTGAGGGTGGACACACACTTGTTTCGGGCTTTGTGAAAGGAAATGAGATTTCCTTCCGTTGGATTTGCTTTCCAGGAGACGAAGGCAAGTTGTTTCTGGGCAACAGCCTCACCACAAGTTTCCGTGTACCATGGACGGGAGGAAGGGTATGACAACTGAAGACGAGATGGGATAAATCTGTGCATGAGAGAGAGCAATTTAGTTTGGAAGAATTCCCAGGATGAGTTGATGTCAGAGGTGGTAGAGATGGGAGACCAGTCCAGATGATTGATGGCTGCTTGAAGACCGTGCCAGTTGGCCTGAGTGAAATGCCAGACTCGTCGACGCTGAGCAGGCTCCCTGAGGATGGTCAGAGAGATGTCCACTTTAACAAGGACATGATCAGATGATCCGATTGGAGCAGAAGAAGAGCAGCAGACATTTTCAGGGAAGTTAGTCATAACCAAGTCCAGAAGAGAAGATGTTCCGTTGACTGAGATCCGGGTCGGGAAATTTACAGATTGTGTCAGTCCCAGTGAGTCGCAGAAGTCCTTTGCTGAGGAGCCATGGCTGGTGAAGAGGGGGAGTGAGAGGGGGGAAATCGAGAAGCAATGAGGGTGGGGAGATTTGAAGGGGAGGGGTGAGGGGGAAGTTTGGGAGGGAAGGGACAAGGGGAGGGATTTGAAAGGGATGGGATATGGGGAAGATTTGGAGGGGAGGGGTGAGGCAGGAGTCTAGGAGGGGAGGAGCGAGGGGGCGTCTTGGCGGGGAGGGGTGAGGGGGTAGTTTAGGAGGGAGGGGGCAAGGGGGGAGATTTGAAAGGGATGGGTGATGGGGAAGATTTGGAGGGGAGGGGTTATGGGGAAGATTTGGAGGGGAGGGGTGAGATTGGATTTTAGAAAGTGTACGATTTATGGGAAACGAACATTTATTGCAAAATGAGTTTCTTGTGACCTTCAAGTTAAAAATACGTTTAAGGACGCTGGATGGAGGATGGAGTGCAGGAGAGTTTAGGGAATGTAGAAAAAAGGCACTATAGGAGATGGATATTTTTTTGGGGATGAATTGATTTGGTGAGCAAGTCGGAAGCAGCCTTTTAAAGAATAAGAAGAAAAAGGTGTTATAAAATATGACGGAATACATAACTTGAGGGGAAAGTGTAAACATTGAAGGTTAATAACAGTGAAAACTATCTGGGGAAATGGGGGAGAAACACGTGGTCGAAGAACGAACGAACGAATAAGAATGAATTAACGAATGAGAACAGAGAAGGAAATGTATTTTTTTTTTTTTTTTTTGAGTTGAGATTTACACAAGGAAGTAGGCTATGGGTGAAAAGACTGGGAATACAGAGAACGAAAGTTATTGGATCACAAACGACGGACCGCTGAGAGAAAAACAAAGCCTCAAGGTTGTACAGTGTACACTGTACAAGGCCTCAAGACACGACACGAATTAACACGATTTTCAATACAGGCATGAAAGATTTGCACCGAAAAATCTTCGTCGGGACACAATATACGTACAACACCATAAATAAATAGTTTTAACGAAAATACAAATGGGAACAATCACTTAACTTCGATTTCAAATCGTTCGCGACGCGGCAAAGGCCTTGCTCGCGACACGGCAAACAGACGATCAATTTATGAAAGATAAACACCGAGAAACAACCAAAGTTGCACACAATAACTTCACACACCGAAAGATAAATACAGTTTCGACAAAATACAATTGTGAACAGACTTAACTTCGAAAAACGTGGAGACCGTGTGGAGCTTCGAAAATCCCTCCCACCATCCCATTGGTTCATTGCCATCTTGAGATAATTCGCATCAAAACATTGATTAAGACATCTTGACCTCAGGACCTCTTTACATGTACCCAAAATGTGCAAACTGTCCAGGTACCCAACATAGAAAAATTGTGGGTTGGTGAGGAGTGTGGCAGGTGGGGAGAGGTAGAGGAGGTGGAGGAGGCGAGGGATTATAATGAGGAAAGGGAGAAGAGGCAAAAGCTTAGGGATTGTGAGAAGTGTGGGGAGAATGGGAATACATTTTTGGAAGAGGATTGGAGGGAAGTGAAAGGAAAAGGACTGCATGTACCTTACATTGAGGGTACAGGAGTGGTGGGAGTTTAACATTCTGCCATATTTGTGTATTTAATAAATAGATGGTCTCTAATGTTATTACGCCCACCACCAAAGGTCGGCGGAGGTTAAGTGTTCATCCTGTCTGGCCATCTGCCTGTCTATCTGTCTGGCTGTGAGCAGGATATCTCAAAAAGTTGTGGACTTGGCGGACCTGGCGGACAGGTTGGTTGTGTGACGAGGACAAATCGATTCAATTTTGGTGAAGATCCGAATCCGGATACGAGAATTATTTAATTTTTAAGTGCTTCTGTACCATTGAGAGATGGAACCAAAATCGATACTGTCGTGTCATGGTATATGTCATGGTATATGTCATGGTATATGTCATGGTATATGTCATGGTGTCTCCAATATTTGTGGAGGATTTATCACAAAACTTGGTGGATCAGTTGGGTCAGTGACAAGAACAAGGCGATTCGATTTTGGTTCAGGTCCGAATCCAGATCTGACCTATCAGTGGGATCCGAAACGTAAACCGTTCAACCTAGCAGAGGTTTACTCTTTGCCGAGTGCTGGTGTAGTTTACATGTACTTTATATATATATATATATATATATATGTCACTTTATAAATTATCTTCCCCCTCCCCCCCCCCCCCCCCCCCCCCCAATTATTTAACTTTCACCTTCTTTCTCAGCATTTGTGGTTCTCTATTTAAAGCACATGTCACCATTACAACATGCACAAACCTTTTCGAACAATCCAGCCAGTTTGGAAAGATTTCCCGACGTTTTTACGTCCGTTTGATAGCCTAAATGTAGACAGGGCAGTCCCTAACACCCGAATAGGTGTGTAACCTGTTCAGGATTGTTCAGGATGTTCAGGATTGTGTAACCGTCACCCTAACAGGTTTGCGTCTCCATCTGAAGTTGAACGTGCTCTAGGTGCAGCACTCCCAGAAGGGTCCATATGGGAAAATTCAGAGCTGCTAACTGCACTGGCTGACCTGTTATTACCATCCAATGTCAACAACACCAAGTTGGTCTCCTAGAAAAGCACTAACTCCTCCCACCCACAGAGACATCTCATCAAACAAACGACGGAGGAGACTCAGCTGTTTTTGGTTTCAGAGATGGGATCGGGCATCAATTGAGGCCGAATATCGTTGCGATTAACTATTCATGGTTTGTGACGTTCGTGGTTTATGTCTTTGTTGGTTTGAGGAGAAACGACCTTTCGTAAGAAAAAATAATGTCAAATAATTGTTCACCTTAGCGTTTAGAATCCCAACATGAATGTTTAATAGGAGTCCATAGTGCTAACCTCAAGTTGTTTGAAAATGATCCATCTTCCTCTTTCAGGATCTGACAAAGATGTTACAATAGACATTTTACTCGGATATCATCAAACCTGTGCAATATGCCCGAGTATACCTGATAAATATTTCCATGGAAATGTTTTTGAAGTTTAAATAAATACATTTTTTATTTATGCATTTTTATATACAAAGCCAGGGTCGTGGAAGAGCTAGAACACAGGGCGAATCAGAACAAAAGGAACAGCAGAAAGAGAAGGGGAAAACACACACGAACAGCATGGCGGAGGGGCAAATAGAGGGAGACTTGGGGACAAATAAGGGATGCGGGTAGGAATGAGATTGAAGAGAATGTGGAAGTTTGTTCCACAAGCGTGGACAAAAAGAGGAACGAATAAGTGAATGTGAGCAATTATTCTGGATTTTGAGAGTTTCACCAGATGGGAGTTGATTGTGTACTAGGTGTACCCTGCAGAAACCTGGGAGAAGGAGTGGGGGTGAAGCACAGAAAGAACAAAGGGTGCAAGACCAAAAAGGAGGCGGTGGAAGACATATCGATACCACCTACCTGTCTGTGATTGGAAATTTGTCGGCCCATAGACTCGGCTTCTTCGTGTGAGATCCCAATAATCTTGAAGGCTTTGGTTTGCAGTCAAGGTGAGCAACGTGTTACAGCCCAGAGGGGAGGGCAGTGCTCCATCGAGCTGTGGATGAAGGCCTTATATATGGATAGGAGTTCAGGTGTGCCAAGGAAGGACTTTGTAGGACGCAGGATGCCCACATGGCTGATCGTGAGCGCCAAGAGTTTGAATGACAGAAATTCCTCAAGAGGATTGTTAAGAAAGTACATGCGGGAGGGTTTGCCACGTGGTCTTTTCCTGAGAGAGAGTGAGATTTGTCAGGATTGGATGACATATTCCAAGTGTTGGACCAGATTATGATTTTGACAAGGTCTGGGAAGAAGGAAGAGGCTGAAGCCTACCTGTATGAAGCATGAGGGATGTCATGACAAAGGGTGGAGTCATCAGCAAATAGATAAAGGGGATTTTCCAGAAAATCAGGGAGATCATTGATGAAGATCAGGAATACAACTAGGCCCACAACACTGTCTTGGGGAATTCTAGCTTAAACAGAGAGAGGAGAGATGAAAGAGTTCTTATGAGAGCCACGCGTTGGCTATAATAGTGGAGGAGGTCAGGAATCTAAGAGTGGAGTTGCCCTTGGATTCCATAGGCAGCGAGTTTGGAGATCAAGGCAGAATTCCAGACTGTATCAAAAGCCCCAGATATGTCAAGAAAAACGGCCTTGATCTCATGTCTGACATTGAGGGTCTCCATCCATTGTTGGTTGAGTAGAAGCCGCATGTCCAAGATGGAGTAACCAGGTCTGAATCCGAATTGATGATCTGAAATGAAGCTGTTAGAGAAAAGGAATGATTTCATATCAACTGCGATGATGGATTCCATGACCTTGGTGATGTTTGGAATTTGTAAGTAAACTAAAAGGTGTGGTTAAGGGGATCAGGTTTTTCACCTTGTTTATGTAAGTTATTGTAGTTTCCTATGCAGCCTGCGGCTGCTGGTTGCATCGTTTTCTGGAGGTGCGCTATGCCACTGATAAAGTGCCACTTTGCCAGTAAGCTGGCACTCATTTTGCCGACCGCGGAAGGATGATCGGCTGAGTCAACCCACCTGCGTTATTTCAACGGCACCACAGGGAATCAAACTCGAGACCTTAAGACAGCCACCTTTACCATGAAGCAAACACTAGGCTTATGTTAGGCAGTGATGTTGGCTAGCTGACTTCCAAGCAGAAGGAAGATAACCTCAGAGAAAACAAGTTTGATATCGGTGATATCATGGGTCACGTGTTGATCAAAGCGGGGTGGCTTGGGGTCCGGCGTAACTGCTCTCAGCTATAAAGGACACGTGTAGTTTATTATTATTATTATTATTATTTTATTATGTACAACGACAAGACTCATGGACGAGATAGAACACAGAACCAAACAGAACACACAGAAAATAGAGGACTCGCGCAGGGTTAATGAGGGTGCCAAACCCATATCCATCTGTCGGACTGCCAGATGGAGAAGCGTGATTCATCACTCCAGAGAACGCGTTTCCACTGCTCCAGAGTCCAATGGCGGCGAGCTTTACACCACTCCAGCCGACGCTTGGCATTGCGCATGGCGATCTTAGGCTTGTGTGCGGCTGCTCGGCCATGGAAACCCATTTAATGAAGCTCGCAACAAACAATTGTTGTGCTGATGTTGCTTCCAGAGGCAGTTTGGAACTAGGTAATGAGTGTTTCAACCGAGGACAGACGATTTTTACATGCTTCAGCACTCAGCGGTCCCGTTCTGTGAGCTTGTGTGGCCTACCACTTCACGGCGGAGCTGTTGTTGCTCCAAGACGTTTCCACTTCACAATAACAGCACTTACAGTTGACCGGAGCAGCTCTAGCAGGGCAGAAATTTGATGAACTGACTTGTTGGAAAAGTGGCATCTTATGATGGTGCCACGTTGAAAGTCACCGAGCTCTTCAGTATGGCCCATTCTACTGCCAATGTTTGTCTATGGAGATTGCATGGCTGTGTGCTTGATTATATTGTTGCAGTTTTGGGAAACCACTAAAAAGTAATGGCAACCACCATACAGGTCCCTTATAATAGTTATTTTATAGCAGACCACTATCTTAGCCCCTTCCCCTTATTTAGGGTTAGTATGTCTTTATGTGTTGGAGAGGGAAAAGACAGGCCCTCCACTCATAAAGGGATAATAAACCAGGCAGATGCACAAAGATTGCATCCACAGATTGATTTAAAGTCTTGAAGGACAGAAGACAGACCAAAGACCATTGTGATATGCACCAATCAGGGCCTGAGTCCCTTTGAGAGAGATAGTGGGGGCGGAGTGATGGGCCCCACCAATCAGGATCCAGGACGCCCTCAAACAGCAGCCCAACCCCCTTGCCAGGCCCTGACAAAAGGCCTTACACACGTGTTCTCTCTCTCTGCTGGTTCACCGAGCACGTGCCTGCATTATTCCCGCTCTTGGTTTTTGGACTCTGTCGGCAGCACACGTGTGCTCCTTTCTTGGTCGGACCCTCTCACAGGCCTCAGTACGTGCCTGCATTACTCTTTGCCTTATATTCCATTGGCTGTACACGTGTTTTTGGACTCTCTCTTCGGCCTGGGACATTGTTCACCTTGCCTCTGCACGTGACTCACTCACTTGCCCGGTTTCGTTCTTGCACGTGTGCACAACACTCACTTTACCTTGCACAAGATAATGACGTGCTTGCTCCACGTGTCCCTGGCACACACTCTGCATGGTTTCCTGGCACTCACTCTATACGGTTCCCGACGCACTCACTCTGCACAGTCCCCTGGCACTCACTCTGCACGGTCCCCTGGCACTCACTCTGCACGGTTCTCTGGTACTCGCTCTGCACGGTTCCCTGGCACTCACTCTGCATGGTCCCCTGGCACTCTCTCTGCACGGCTCCCTGGTACTCGCTCTGCACAGTTCCCTGGTACTCACTCTGCACGGTTCCTGACACACTCACTCTGCACGGTTCCCGACACTTCACACCTGCTCGTGTTCTTGTGGGGGATCACCTTTACCTGCTCGTGTTCACGCTGGGATCACCTTTACCTGCTCGTGTTTGGGACTGCCGTTTGCCGGCCAGGTGCTTCTTTTGGTGAGGTCTAGACAAAAGGCGTCGCGAGGAGAAGCATCTGGTAACATCGTGGCCATTTCGTTAACAGGTTCCCAACGTTCGTTCCCTCTGCCCTTCCCCGTGAATGTGTGCTGGCGCCTTGTTGTGTTTATTTGTAGTGATCGTAATAAGGCGTAGAATAGGCGAAGTTTCTGCTTCATGCCCCTTTTTCTTTCCTATCGATAAGTTGCATTGTAAGTATTTGAAAATAAATAAAATCGTTAAACGTTTCCTTTCTTTCTGTCCACGAATGTCTTTTTTTCCATTGGTCCGCCATTGCTCATACCCAGAGTGGCGATCGGCCATAACAAAATTAGCATTAGCCCGGCGGGTACCAACGGTTGCTCGGCCGTCTAAATTTCTGTCCAGGAACAAAAGAAAGTGGTACACCGCCAGAGGATACGTACGGTACGTTCCCCGATTGCAACTGTCACTTGGTACAGATAAGTGGAGTTAGACGATGGACCATGCTATCGCGCGACGGACCAATTGGTGTTCGTAATTGCTGGTTCGCAACCTGCCAAAGTACGAAGTTATTTGTGCGCGGCAGCCGCAGTTCCGGTAAGTTCGGGAGGGAACGGAGGTTAATCCCCTCGTAATAGACCCGAACCCCGGGCCGTAACAATATTTACCTGTCAGCAATGGGTGTGGCTGAAACATCCAAATCCACTAATTAGAAGGGGTGTCTGTATACTTTTGGCCATGTAGTGTATAATTTGAGCACTCTTTGTCTATATTTAGAATAGTCTTTAGAATTTATGGCAAGAAGAAACACCCACAAAAACTGTTCCCCTCGCTCTGCTTGGCGAAATTCTATTTTTCAATCAATGTAATTTTTTTCCCCATCGAGCTGCAATGAAAGCCTTGAATTTGTTAGAAATTCGGATTTTCAAAGGAAAGACTTGGCAGATCCAAAAATATATTTATTTTACACAAGTAAACGTATATTTTCACATTGCCTCTGCCACTGAATGTTGATGGAGTTTATGTTTTCACCCCTGTCTGTTTGATTGTTTCAAAAATTTCAAAAATATCTCAAAAAGGTGTGGACGTATTCGGACGAAATTTTATGGAGAGTTTGAGTGCGTGACAAGGAAGAATTGATCGGATTTGGTGAAGATTCAAATCCACATCCGGATCAGATAATTTTTTGGTGATTCTTCACTATTGAGTGAAAGGGCTAAAACCGAAACAAAGCATATCTCAAAAAAATAGGGGCAATACCCATAGGCGCTCACCTGGTAGAATAAAGAGGTATACTACACCGACTAGAGGTATTTTAAACAGTATCATGGTATTTTAAACCAATTTCATACTTATGTAATCATATGATTTTAAACAACCAAAATAAAAAACTATTTTGGGGGGCAACCCCCAGCTTTCCGCAGACCCCTTTACACCCAGATGTTTTGAATACCGTGTAAAAACGTTGGTACATCACAGGTGATTAAGGTTGTGGTGAAGTTTCATCGAAATCGTGTGTGTAGTTTCTGAGAAGGCAAATACATATTTTGGGAGGGTCAAACCTGGATCCACTTTCACTCCCTGCAGACCACCTTAGACCCCGATTTTTTAAAATGCCGTGAACAAACTTCATTCACAACACAACAAATATAATTTGTGCCAAATTTGGTCGCAATCCCATCAGCGGTTTCGGAGAAGAAGTTTGAAGAGTTTACGGACTGATCGCTGTCGTATAAGCTCCCCTGAACTTTGATCCAGGTGAGGTAATTATGTACGGATTTCCGTCGAAACTTTGTGTATAGGTTGTGTGCGTGACAAGGACAAATTTATTCAATTTTGGCGAAGATCTGAATACGGATCCGGACACGAGAATTTAAAGTGATTCTTCACCATTGAGGCTAAAAACGATATACCTACCGGTATAAATATCGCGATATTTCAAAAACGTTGTGGACGGATTATAACAAAATTAGGTGGATAAGTTGGGTAGGTGACAAGAACAAGCCCATTAAATTTTGGTTCAGGTCCGAATCCAGATCCAGCCTATCAGTGGATACAAAACGTAAACTTTACCTAGTGCTGTTCGAGTTAGCTTACCTGGAACTGGAAGTTCAGGGGAGCCAATGCGATGGCGCGTCGTCCATCCGTAAACACTTGAAACCTCTTCTGCGAAACCGCTGATGGGATTGCGACCAAATTTGTCACAAATGATATTTGTTGTGTTGTGACTAAAGTTTGTTCACGGCATTAAAAAAAAATTGGGGTCTATCGGGGTCAAAGTAGATCCAGATTTGACCCCTTAAAATAGGTGTTTGCTTTCTTCTCTGAAACTACACACACAATTTTGATGAAACTTCACCACAACCTTCATCATCCGTGATGTACAAATGTTTGGTCAAGGCATTGGAAAAAGTGTGGTCTGAGGAGGTACACGGGGTGGGAGTGGGGGGAGGGGAGGGTTGCCCCCCAAAATAGGTATTTTTTTTGTTTGTTTGTTTAAAGTCTTATGATTATGTTAGTATGATTCTACGTGCTGCCCTGTCCTCTAGCAACCATTGAAATTGGTGTAAAATACCTTTAGTCAGTGCAGTATGCTGTTTATTCTACCAGGTGAGCGCCAGGGGTATTACCCCTATGTTTTTTTTTTGCATTGTGGTACAAGTCATGTTTTTCAAGTAATTAATTCATTGACCTCTTCTTAACCATATGGCATTGGCATCCACAGGTTGCCCTGTGATTTGGGATATTGTCACATTTAGAAGCACCTTGTGGGTGGTCGTGACCCTTGTAAGGATCACATGACAATGGATGCTGCCATATACAGCAAATTGTGGAATGGTACAGGTAGCAGGAAAATATATTCCGTGTAAGCTCAGTAACAAGTACGAGTGAATTATGCTGTGATATACACTAGATAATGCTCCAAGTAAGGTGTGTCTAGATACCTGTATTTGGATCAGGCTGCGATATAAAACATGTACACCTGAGTTAGTTGCCTAAGGCTTCACCAGAGGCTTTTGACAACGCCTCAAATTATAGTGTTGTGTTTTGGGGACTGACAAAATGGAGATTCGTTTTTGGTTGGGAAGATCTGGAGCATCTATAATTATGGAGAAAGAGCAACAACGCAGACAAATCGGATTTTAAAGGTGCATTAGCAGTGGGACAGCATTCAAGTCAAAGGAAGGAACATTGACACAATACAGAAATGCAGTCGGGCCTTGTATTGAATATTGTGTCCAGTTCTGTTTGTCATTCTATAGGAGAAATATAATTTCATTTGAAAATGCTGAATGTCGGGAAATATGGAGGATTCCAAGGTTGTGTGACATTAAGTACGAGAACTGGTTAGTAAAGATGTTGTTGCTTTGCCGGCCATGTTTCAGGCTCTGCCATGCTGTTAGGGTTCGGGTTCATTGGAATTTGCCTGTTATTCCTGCTCCAATCACCGACTTTTTGCAAAAGACACCATGGGATCTTTCACGTCTACCGAAACCAAACCTGGCAGATGGCTACGCAACTTCAGGGCCTATCTGATAGATGTTGTATTTTATGCAATGCCCAGCCTTTGAAGCATGAATCCGTGAATCTAAGTTGGTGGTGAATCAAACCCAGGAGAGACAGAATTTTGTGGTTATTTCTGAACGCTTTATCACGGTATTCAAGATAATTTTGATCACTCATTTACCCTTAAAAATCGACACACCCAAAACTAGAACAGCGTTAGGTAGAGCGCACATCTCCGCTAGGCTGACCAGTTTATGTTTTATATTCCAATGATAGCCCGGAACTGCATCCAGACTTTAACCAAAATCTAATCAGCTTGTTCTTGTCACCTAACCAACTCATCCACCAAGTTTTGTCATAATCCATCCACAACTTTTTGAGATATCGTGCTATACATTGTTTTTCGCCCTATCACTAAATAGTGAAGAATCGTATCTGGATCCTAATTCAGATCTCCACCCAAATCTAACCAATTCTTCCTCGTCACACACCCAACCTATCCACCAAAGTTCGGCCGAATCCGACTACAACCTTTTCATATATCCTCTTCACAACCAAACAAACAGACAGGGGTGAAGAAAACATAACCGTCATCAACCTTCGGTGGACGGAGGTAGCTAGAACGATACTCGGTAGAGAGGATACCTCCAGCAGGCTCAACAGTTTATGTTTTGTATCTCACTGATAGGCCAGATCCGGATTTGGATCTTCATTAAAATCGAATCAATTCGTCCTTGAAACACACCATACCTGTCCACCAAATTTCGTCGGAATCAGTCCACAACTTTGTGAGATATCCTGCTATATATTCTTTTTGGCCCTATCTCTCAATGTTGAAGAATCACTTTTTAAAATCTCGTATCCGAATCCGAATCTTCATCAAAATCGAATCTATTCATCCTTGTCACACACCCAACCTGTCCACCAAATTTTGTCACAATCCGTCCACAACTTTTTGAGATATCACGCTATATATATTTTTTTTTGGCCCGATCTCTCAATGGTGAATAATCAGTTTTAAAAATAGATGGTATTCATAGAATACTTACCCCGTGCAGTCAACTTGGCGCAAGCCAACTCTTCTGCTTTTATTGTTTTGTTTTTTCTTTCATCCAATATGGCTGCCAGACTTCTAATATAATTGTTGTGTAGATCACGCTCAAGAAATTTCAGTCTGATTGAACTAAGCATTCTACTTGTCGAATTATGACGTCATAATTAATGCAACAATAATGTCATCGTTAACAACACTTATTCCCCATGCAGAGTTCTTTACAATGAGCCACGTTTTAAATTTTTTGTATGGAGCGGTTTTGGAGATATAAAGGTGCAAGTTTTTTTTGGTTTTTCCAAGATGGCGCCTGTACCACGCGACATATGACGTCATAATTATCATTAAAAAATTCTACCGTAAGAGGTGCTCCTATGATGAAAATTTCGTGTCCATCAGATCAACAGTTGCAGAGAAAAATAATTTCATACTGATCAGATCAAGCGTTGTACTTGTCGAATTATGACGTCATTATAAAGGCACCGATGACATTATCATTAATATATCTCATTCCCCATGGGGGGTACTTTACAATGAGCCATGTTAAATTTTTTTCCATTGAGCGGTTTCGGGTATGGAGAGGTGAAAAGTTTTTCCAAGATGGCGCCTGTACCACGTGATCTGTGACATCATAATTATCATTTTAAATTCCTACAGTAGGAGACGCTCCAATGTTGAAAAATTTGTGTGCATCAGATCAACAGTTGCAGAAAGAAATAAAAATTCATACTGATCAGATCAAGCGTTGTACTTGTCCAATTATGACTTCCGATGACATCATCATTAACATATCTCATTCCTCATGGGGGGTACTTTAAAATGAGCCATGTTTCAATTTTTTCCCATCGAGTGGTTTCAGAGATATAGTGGTGGAACGTTTTTCCAAGATGGCGCCTGTACCACGTGACCTATGACGTTAAACGTGATCCTGGACTCTGTGTCCTTTCCTCCTGACAAGGTGGAAAAGTTTCTGGCAACCCTCGACTCTGATTCTGCAACTGGACCTGACGGCATCAGCCCACGGGACCTAAAATGTTGTTCTTCCGCTCTTTCACTCCCTCTCTCTGTTCTCTTCACCCTCTCTTTTGCTCAAGGTCATCTGCCATCTGCTTGGAAATCAGCCAACATCACCGCTTTGCACAAAAAAGGTGCAAAAACAGGGATCCCAGCAACTACAGACCAATCAGCCTTCTCCCAATTATCAGCAAAGTCATGGAATCCATCATTGCTTCAGATATGAAATCTTTCCTCTTCTCCAATGGCTTGATCTCTGATCATCAATTTGGTTTCAGACCACGTCACTCTACTCTGGACATGCTGCTTCTGCTTTCTCAACAATGGATGGAGGTCCTCAATGCCAAACAGGAAATTAGAGCTGTCTCCCTTGACATATCACGTGCCTTCGATACGGTCTGGCACCCCGCTCTGCTCACCAAACTCTCCTCTTTTGGTATCCATGGAAATCTCCACGCATGGCTGGCGGACTTCCTGTCTAGTCATAGTCAATGTGTGGCCCTGAATGGGTTTCTCTCATCTCCTCTTCCTGTTCAGGCTGGAGTTCTCCAAGGCAGTGTTCTGGGCCCTGTGCTTTTTCTGGTCTTCATCAATGATCTCTATGACTCTCTTGAAAATCCTCTCTATCTCTTTGCTGATGACTCTACTCTCTGTCGCTCCATTCTTCATCCCTCAGATCGGCAGTCTGCAGCCTCCTCAATCTCTGCAGACCTGGACAAAATCACAGACTGGGCAAACAAGTGGAACATGTCTTTCAATCCTGACAAATCTCACACTCTTACGATGTCTCTCCGAAAAGACCGACTGGACAACCCTCCCATCCACTTTCTGAATAATCCTCTCCAAGAAGTTCTGTCACTCAAACTTTTGGGTCTCACTATCTGCCATGATCTTTCCTGGGAAAACCACATTTCAAATCTGGCCTCCAAAGCCAGTCGCCGACTGGGCATCCTCCATCGTGCGAAGTCGTTCCTTGCCACACCTGAGCTCCTCACCACATACAAGGCTTTCATCCGCAGCTCAATGGAATACTGCTCTCCCCTCTGGGCTGGTGCTCCTGCCTCACACCGAGCTCGTCTTCACGCTGTTGAAACCAAAGCATTCAGAATCATTGGAATTTCCCGCGATGAAGCTAACTCCAAGGGCCTCTCACTCACTCACCGCAGGCAGGTTGGTGGTCTTTCCGTCTTCTACCGACTCCTCTCTGGCCTTGCCCCCCCCCCCAGCTCTCTCTGGGCTCTGTCCCCTAAATATTCCTACAGGTCGCACAAGATCTGCCTGCAACCTTCTTATGGTTAAACTGCCAAAATCAAGACTCTCTGCTCACCTTCACTCCTTCAATCCTCTTTTCTCCCGCCTCTAGAACAAACTCCCTCACTCTCTTCAATCCCACTCCACCCTCCAGGTCTTTAAAACAGCTGTTCACCACCATCTCTTATCTTCCCCCATCCAAAACCTTGATCATTTCTATCCCCGCTAATTTCACCCCAATTCAACTTTTTTGAAATACCAACTTCTGTCCTGGAAGTCCTTGGTGGCCTTGTGTTTTATACTTCTCCCACCCCCCACCCCCCCTTCCCACGCCTCCTCCCCCCAAGCCCTCTCCCTCCCACAAAACTCCCTGCTCTCAAATGTTGTGTTTGTGTGCTTCCCCTTCTCTCCCCATCTTGTCTTCCGCTCCCTCTTTTTATATATTTTGTTTGTCTGGTTGATTTGTTTGTGAAGTAAATGTCAGCTCTTTCACGAGCCTCGATTCAGTATTCAAAAAAAATATAAAAAATAAAAAATAAAAAATAACTATTTCATTTTTATATTATTTTATATTTTAATGGTATAACTTTTAAAAGTTGATCTAGTTTATTTATCTAATCTTCCATCACTTTATTTATCTAATCTTCTCCTTGCCTTTTAGCCCCTAAACCCTTTACCTCCCTGTCAAAATTTGTCATTCTCATCCCCAATCACTCCGTGACCCCTGACCCCTGACCCCGCTCTGACTCACTCCACCTTATATCAACCTTCGTTCTTAACCTGTGTATCTATTTTACCCTGATGAAGGGTTAACGCCCAAAATGTCAACGTTCCCTTGCTCCCCACAGCGATTACCATACCTCAATTAACATCCTGTTTATTTCATTCATTGTTCTACCTGCATTGCATGTACCGCATGACACCTCTTTCCAGTGATGTGAAAATTGCTCGGGTGTGACGTGCCACACGCACCCACACGGCGCCGGCTGGCTAGCCCTAGCCTGTGCAACCTGAAACTCATACGGCCGTGCATATGGCATTTTCATGATCCACACAGTATCTTTGGTGTAATGTTGCCCATCTAAAATTTGCTACCCATAAAACTACATTTGTGCACCTGCCTAATGCTGTAAGGAGGGGAAGGGAAAAATCTGTGTGTGAGCAGTTATATATATATATATATACCTGTGTATATATATATATATATATATATATATATATATATATATATATATATGTATGTGTGTGTGTGTGTGCGTGCGTGCGTGCGTGCGTGTGTGTATGTGTGTGTGTGTATACAGGGTGTTTCAAAACGATTGATACAACTTTGACTTTCTGCCATTTCTTTGTTTTTTGACCTATACCGTTTTCCTTTTCAGGGTTTGGTGGTGTCATCGTGGTATTTGTTCCCTGGGATTTCTAGCTCCGTAGCTCAACTATGCCATTGACAGTGGAGCAGAAGACAAAAGTGGTGGCTTTGTGGTATGAGACGAAATCATATGTAGACACCCGCCGGAGGTTCTGCCAGGAATACGACCTCAGAACTCGTGATGGACCCACAAATTGTGCCATTCAACGTATTGTGAATCATTTTGAGCACAAGGGTACAGTGCACAACCAGAGCAAGGGCAACAGTGGCAGGCCAGCATCAGTAACCAAGAGCCAAGCCAACATGGACGCCGTGCGGGATTCTGCAGTGGACAATCCCAAGAAGTCCCACTGCCGGCGCTCCGAGGTTCTGGGCATCAAACCATCATCAGTCTGGCGTATCATCACTAAGGAACTGAAACTTTTGCCATACATCATCTGTATTCGGCATAAACTGAGTCAAGATGACATGAGAAGGAGACTTGATATGTGCAATTGGCTCAGTGACAGAATGGAGCGGTACCCAAACTGCATCAACCTGATGTGGATCAGTGATGAACCCATTTCTACTTGAACAGTGCCATCAACAACCACAAGAACATTTTCTGGGGGGCATAACCACCTGAGACCTACAGGAAAGTTGGACAGAACTTTGGAGTCAGGATCAATGTCTGTCTGAACACATCGAGGGGCACACATCGAGAACGTCAATTACAAGGATTTTGCATAAATGCCAATTTCAGACCTTGGGCTCTCACTAACTCTAGCAGTGACTTACTGCAATA
>NW_027618393.1:2500-47500 GCF_964187855.1 Myxine glutinosa | reverse complement strand
CGCGCCCTCGACAGGGAAGCTGACAAGATCTCCGCAGCAGGCCAACGCATTGCAGCAGCGACCTGGGGCCCACCGCCGTCCGACGCAATGCCCATGGCGCCCGAGCACCCGGCACGGTCGACGACCAAACTGCCGACGCAATTAGCGGCCGCAACGCCGAGCCGACCACCTTCAGCACGACGACCGGGGCCTCCACCTGACCAAGCGTGGTGTTACTATCATGCCAGGTTCGGACAGAAGGCCCGGACATGCCGACCCCCGTGCACCTTCGGCAGGCCGGGAAACGGCCGGGCCGGCGTTCATTACCAGCCATGAGCGCCGGCCACACAGGCAACTTACTTTTCATCATGGACAAAGCGTCCGGACGGCGCTTCCTGTGCGACACCGGCACCCAACTGAGCGTCATACCCGCCTCCGATCAGGACAGGCAGTCCGCAGTTTGCGGCCCCTCCTTGGTTGCGGCCAACGGATCGGCCATCCGCACCTTCGGCCCGCGCAACGTCACCCTCTGCTTCGGCGGCCAACGCTTTACTTGGACTTTTGTAACCGCCAGCGTGCCCATGGCTCTGCTAGGCGCCGACTTCCTCTGCGCACACGGACTGCTGGTGGACGTCCAACGGCGTCGCCTCATCAACGCCGAGACCTTCAGCTCCCTGGTATGCACATTCAGCAGCTCCGCTCCGACCGAGCTGGCATGCGCCCTCCCGGCGGCGAACGGGTTTGCTCACCTGCTCACGGAGTTCCCGGCCCTCACGCGGCCGACGTTTTCGGCCGTCGCAGTACGACATGGGATCGAGCACCACATACCAACCACGGGCCCGCCGGTCTACGCCAGAGCCCGCCGCCTCGACCCAGCCAAGCTCGCCATGGCCAAAGCCGAGTTCGACGCTTTGGAACACCTCGGCATCGTGCGGCGCTCCGATAGCGCGTGGGCTTCGCCACTACACATCGTCCCAAAACCAGGGGGTGGCTGGCGCCCATGTGGCGACTACCGCCGCCTTAACGACGCTACCACCCCCGACAGGTATCCGATCCCGCACATCTAAGACTTCTCCGCCCGTCTGGCAGGACGGGTCATTTTTTCAAAAATCGATCTCATACAGGGATATCACCAGGTACCTGTCAGGGCGGCCGACGTCCCTAAAACGGCCGTCATCACGCCATTCGGCTTATTCGAATTCCTACGGATGCCGTTTAGCCTGAAGAACGCGGCTCAGGCGTTCCAGCGCTTGATGGACGGCATGCTGCGTGACCTGCCGTTCCTCTTCGTTTACCTGGATGACATCCTCATCGCCAGCACGTCCCGGGCCGAGCACCTCCTCCACCTCCGAACACTGTTCGGGCGCCTCAGCGAGCACGGCCTCATCGTCAATCCGGCCAAATGCCACTTCGGCACGACGGCCGTTGATTTTTTGGGCCACCACATCACCAAGAACGGGGCCGTGCCGCTGCCAACCAAGGTCGAGGCCATCACCACGTTTCCGCGTCCCCGCTCCATAAAGGCCCTGCAGGAATTCCTGGGAATGGTGAATTTCTATCACCGCTTCGTGCCCTGCACTGCTCAACTCATGCGGCCCCTCTACGAAGCCCTCCGGGGCAAGCCGGCCAAGCACGACATCGTCTGGTCCGCAGCAATGGATGCGGCCTTCCAAAGCTCAAAGCGGGCCCTCGCCGACGCAACACTGCTCGCTCACCCGGTGCTCAACGCTCCCATCGCCCTCACCACGGATGCCTCCGACGACGCGGTGGGCGCCGTACATGAGCAATGGGTGAACGGGGTTTGGCAGCCACTCGCTTTTTTCAGCCGGCAGCTCCGGCCGAACGAGCTCAAATATAGCACGTTCGACCGTGAGCTCCTCGGGCTACACCTGGCCGTTCGCCATTTCCACCACCTCCTGGAGGGCCGACCCTTCACGGCGTTCGTCGACCACAAGCCATTGGTTTACGCAATGGCCAAGGTCACAGAGCCGTGGGCGGCCCGCCAACAGCGCCACCTCTACGCTGTGTCGGAGTTTACCACGGACATCCGGCATGTCGCCGGCAAAAACAACGCCGTGGCCGACTGTCTTTCTCGGGCCAGCGCGAACGCGGTCCACATCGGCGTGGACTTCGCGCTTATGGCGGCGGACCAACCATCGACGAAATGCAGTTTGGATTTATGCCAGGAAGAGGAACGACAGATGCGCTTTTCATTGTGAGGCAGTTGCAGGAGAAGTACATGGATAAGAGGAAGAAGTTGTTTTTTGGGTTTGTTGATCTGGAGAAAGCATTCGATAGGGTTCCACGCAAAGTATTGACATGGGCATTGAGGAAGTTAGGAGTGGAGGAATGATTGATCAGAGTAGTGATGGCAATGTACAAAAGAGCACGCACAGCTGTAAGGACGAAGGACGGGAACAGTGGTGAGTTTGAGGTGAAGGTGGGAGTGCATCAGGGGTCGGTACTAAGTCCACTACTATTTGTAGCTGTGATGGAGGTGCTGGCTCAGACCGTAAAGGAGGGTTTACCGTGGGAGTTGTTGTATGCAGACGATCTGGTGTTGATTGCGGAAAGTATGGATGGACTGAAGGAAAAGATGAACAAGTGGAAGGAATGTATGGAGACAAAAGGTCTGAAGGTGAATATCGGAAAGACAAAGGTGATGGCAAGTGATAAAGCATGTGGTGAGGTGGAAAGAACTGGGAAGTGGCCGTGTGCTGTGTGCAGGAAGGGTGGCGGAGTGAACTCCATTCAATGTACAATGTGTGCTGAGTGGGTTCATCAAAAATGTAGTGGTCTGAGAGGGTCATTAACCAGTGTGGCAGCTACATTCAAATGTAAGGTGTGCACAGAGGGAGCTGCAGATGGAGGAAATGTTGAGTTGGATCTTGGAGACGGCGTGAAGCTGGAAGGTGTGAAAACATTTTGCTACCTCGGAGACATGCTGAATGGAGAAGGTGGATCAGACTCGGCAACGGTTCCTCGAGTGAGATGTGCATGGAAGAAGTTTCGGGAACTGAGTGGCGTGCTGATGAGGAGGAGAGTGTCGCTGAAGCTGAAGGGAAAGGTGTATGCTGCATGTGTGAGAAGTGTTATGATTTATGGGAGCGAGACATGGGTAATGAACGTAGAGCAGCAACGAAGGCTGGAAAGGGTGGAAATGCGAATGGTTCGATGGATGTGCGGAGTATCGTTGAGAGAGAGGAAGACAAATGATGAATTGCGAAAGATGATGGGAATATTGCCTGTGATTGATGCTGTGAAGAGGAACAGGTTGAGATGGTTTGGTCATGTATTGAGGAAGGATGAAAGTGACTGGTTGAGAAGAGTGATGGAAGTTAATGTAGAAGGAAGTAGAGGACGGGGAGGACCGAGAAAGACTTGGCTAAAGATGGTGGAAGAAGAAATGCGGGCAAGGGGGTTAACAAGGAGAGATGCAGAAAATAGGGCAAAATGGAGAAGATTGTCATGGGGACCGCAAGGCTAACCCCCGCTCTAGCAGGGAACATGGCCTTAAAATGCATGTTGTTGTTGTTGTATCCGGCACGTCGCCGGCAAAAACAACGCCGTGGCCGACTGTCTTTCTCGGGCCAGCGCGAACGCGGTCCACCTCGGCGTGGACTTCGCGCTTATGGTGGCGGACCAAACCACCGACACCACGGTGCAAGCCCTCCGGGCGGCGGACACGGGCCTCCGCCTGGCTGACATCCCCTTCGAGGACACTGTCCTGCTCTGCGATGTCTCCCAAGGCCAGCCTCGCCCCATCTTGCCCGTTACCTGGCAACGCCGCATCTTCGCCTCCCTCCACGGCCTTTCCCACCCGGGCCGGAAAGCTTCCCAGAAGCTGGTGTCGGCGCGATTCGTCTGGCACGGCCTTCGACGGGATGTCCGCGATTGGACCAGCACCTGCACAGCCTGCCAACAGGCCAAGGTCCACCGACACACCCAGGCCCCGCTGGCACCTTTCACCGTGCCCGAACGACATTTCGACCACGTCAACGTGGATCTGGTGGGCCCCCTCCCCCCATCACGGGGGTTCACACACCTGCTCACCATGGTGGACAGGACCATCAGGTGGCCGGAGGCCGTTCCCCTCGTCTCCACCACCACCGCCGACGTGGCGCAGGCTTTCATCGCCACCTGGGTCGCCCGCTTCGGCGCACCAGCGGACATCTCGTCGGACCGCGGACCGCAGTTCACCTCTGAGCTGTGGGGCGCGGTCGCCCGCAACCTGGGGGTCAGGCTCCACCATACTACGGCCTACCACCCCAAAGCCAACGGGTTGTGCGAGCGATTCCACCGCTCCATGAAGGCCGCGCTCATGGCCGGCCTTCAAGACGGCGGTTGGGCCGACCGGCTGCCGTGGGTCCTTTTGGGCCTCCGCACGGCCCCCAAGGAGGACCTCCGGGCATCCACCGCCGAGCTTGTCTATGGCCAGGCGCTACGCGTCCCGGGCGAATTTGTGCCCGACGCTACCAGTCCCTGGTCCGCAACTCACCAGCGCTCGGACCTCCAGGAGGCCGCCCGACGGTTTGCCCCCGTGCCAACATCCCACCATAGTGACCCCCAGTCCTACGTCCCCCCAGCGCTTCGCACAGCGGAGTACGTTTTTGTGCATCATGACGCACATCGGGGGCCACTTCGGCCGCCGTACGACGGGCCCTTCCGGGTCCTGCGACGGGACGACAAGTCGTTCGTCATCGACATCGGCGGCAGGTCGGACCGGATTGTGGTGGACCGCCTCAAGCCGGCGCACGTGGACATCGACTAATCGCCACGGTTGGCCCTTCCGCCGCGGCTAGGCCGCCCCCCGTCCACGGTGCCCCCCACTCGACCGCCCACCACCACACCGGACCCCCCCCCCCAACGACCCGCCAGGGGTCGCTTCGGCCGGGTCATCAGGACCCCCCTCAAATTGACCCTGCCGGTGCAAGTCGATTCCGGGGGGACGTGTGTAGCGGCTACTGCTGGGTTTACACAATCGCCTTGCACCTACCAAGGACGTGGAGCGATCACCATGCCGGGCTCGTCCAGGAAGCCCCGTCAGGCCCGCGCTCAACTTGCCAGGCCTCGGCCGGGACGCCCGGGCATGCCCGGGCACGCCCGGCCACGCCCGCTCTCGACTTGCCAGGCCGCCTCCGGGACGCCCGGGCATGCCCGGGCATGCCCGCCCTCGACTTGCCAGGTCGCGGCCAGGACGCCCGGCCACGCCCCCTCTCGCCTTTCCCGGGCAAACGCTCCGGGATAATGTGTGTATATATATTGCTGCCCGATAAACGGGCTTTTCAGAGTACCCGAGTTGTTTTGTGACAATAAAGAAACTCGGACGAATTCCAGCTTTTTGTCGCGTCCATTCTTCCGATTACGTGGGAGCACATCTCCTTCAACAATGATAATAGTCATGATTAATATTTACCTCTGCCAACGAAAGTGGATGGAGATTATGTTTTCACCCCTGTCTGTTTGTCTGTCTGTTTGTGAACAAAATATCTCAAAAAGTGTGCATGGATTCGGACGACATTTGGTGGAGAGCTTCAGTTTGTGACACAGACTAAATGATTAGATTTAGGTGAAGATCTGGATCCGGATTTTGATCCGAGAAGTTTCGAAGTGATTCTTCATCATGTTAGGACACTATTGAGGGATAGGTCTAAAACCGATATATAGCAGGATATCTCAAAGTTGTTGACGGATTTTGACGAAACTTGGTGGACAGGTTATGTGTGTGGCAAGGACGATTCAATTATATTTTGGTGAAGATCTGAATACGTATCCAGATATGAGAGTTTTTGAATTCTCAAGTAATTTATCACCATTGAGAGATAGGGCCAAAAACTATAAATAACACATTTCAAAAAGTTGTGGACGACTTATAACTAAACTTGGTGAATGAGTTGGGGACGTGCCAAGAACAAGCCGATTTGATTTTGCTTCAGGTCCAAATCGAGATCTGGAGTATCAGATCAAAAGGTAAACTGTTCAGTCTGGCAGAAGTATGCTCTCTACTGAGTGTGATTCTAGTTGTCTTTAATTGGTGGTGGTGATTCATATGCAGCCTGTTTCTGCTTTGCTGCATCATTTTCTGGGGGGCATGGCTATATCGCTCATGCAATGTCCCTGTTACCAGTAATCTGGTAACCATTTTGCCAACCTCAGAAGGATGACAGGCTGAGAGTCAACCCACCTGGTGTTATTTAACGGCACGACAGGGGCTCAACCTCAGGACCCAAAGATCTCAAGCCAGCCACCTTAACCATTATACCAACACCATGCTTAAGTCTTTAATTAAGGAAAACTGTCCTTTTTTTCGGCCTCCCTGTCCTTGCCAAGCGGACCGTTTCTTATCAACCGTTTCAAATGAGGTGCTTGCTTGAGTGCTTTAGCCACTTGGTGAGCGTGCCACAAGAAACTTGGGAACTGAACACACCGCAGGTTCATTACATAGCGACGAGTATGAACATCTACACCATGCCCTATTTCAGCCATATCGATGAATTTGTCCCTCGGGGGCAGATTTTGACATGACCCGCATGATATAGACGACTTCGAATTATTTATAGAGGCGACGTCGACAGGTGGGATTTGCTCGCGATGGGAGGTATTTTGAGAGACCTGCGGTGCGGCCCTATAATGTTCACACATGTCTTTTTACAACGCGGCAGTACCGAGTGAGCGACGTGGTAAGGTGAAGTGAACAATAAGCTGTTACGTACACATTTCACTCACCTGCGCTATCCCGCACCACGTATAGTGTTAAATCATGGGCTAAAGAACCAGGAGGTAGCACGCACTGTCACTCTGGAAACACAACCAAAATTGCATCCTATTCTTCTTTGTAATAAATGGTTGATGGATCAAAGTACAAAGTTGAGGCCCCACATGCTGTGGAATGCCGCGGTGTTATGTCGCAGTGCCTTGGTGTCATCTGGTCTGCTTGCTGAAAATAGTGAATTTTTTTGTTAACACGACATCGCATTGTTTCACATTTTTGTGTGATCTGCTTTCGTTATATTCTGATCTCCTCCGATCTGATCCTCTCATCCTCCTCCTCTCTCTCCCTCCTCTTATTTCTCCCTCCTCTTCTCTCCCTCCTCACCCCCCCCCCCCCCCCCCACCCATCTCTCTCCCCCTCCTCTCTATCTCTCCCCTCCTCTCTCTCTACGCCCTCTCTCAGTATTCCTCATAGGAGCACCAACAGGTCGCCCAGATAGCTCAAATGACTCAGCACTGGTACGGTTTGCCAGAGGACCTGGGTTCGATTCCTGGTCTGGGCATGTAATTTTCCCACATACAGTATATCAATTTAATATATACACATGACCAAAAGTATGCGGACATCCCTTCTAATCAGTGGATTCGGCTGTTTCAGCCACACCCATTGCCGACAGGTATATATAATCAAGCACACAGCCATGTAATCTCCATAAACAAACAGTGGCAGAAGAATGGGCCGTACTGAAGAGGCCAATGACTTTCAACGTGGCACCGTCATAGGATACCACCTTTCCAACAAGTCAGTTCGTCAAATGTATGCCCTGCTAGAGCTGCCCCAGTCAACTGTAAGTGCTGTTATTGTGAAGTGAAAACGTCTAGGAGCAACAACAGCTCAGCTGCAAAGTGGTAGGCTACACAAGCTCACATAACGGGACCGCCGAGTGCTGAAGCACGTAGCGCGTAAAAATTGTCTGTCTTCGGTTGCAACACTCACTACCGAATTCCAAACTGCCTCTGGAAGAAACATCAGCACAACATCTGTTCGTCAGGAACTTCATGAAATGGGTTTCTATGGCCGAGCAGCAGCACACAAGCCTAAGATCACCATGTGCAATGCCAAGCGTCGGCTGGAGTGGTGTAAAGTTCACCGCGATTGGACTCTGGAGCAGTGGAAATGCGTTCTCTGGAGTGATGAATCACGCTTCACCATCCGGCAGTCCGACGGACGAATCTGGGTTTGGCGGATGCCAGGAGAACGCTACCTGCCCGAATGCATAGTGCCAACTGTAACGTTTTATGGAGGAGGAATAATTGTCTGGGCTGTTTCTCATGGTTCAGGCTAGGCGCCTTAATCCCAGTTAAGGGAAATCTTAACGCTACAGCATACAATGACATTCTAGAATCTAGACGATTGTGTGCTTCCAACTTTGTGGCAACAGTTTGGGGAAGGCCCTTTCCCGTTTCAGTATGACAATGCCCCCGTGCACAAAGGGAATTCCATATAGAAATGGTTTATCAAGATCGGTGTGGAAGAAACTGACTGGGTGGTCCAGAAACCCTGGGCACATTTTGAAGAACGATACCTGCAACAAACAGCTAAGTTTCTTATTGTTCTTTGGTGCAAAACAAAACATGATTACTCGTAAATGGATGTGACTGCTTCAACACGCACAGGCATCACATGATACGCAACAGGGTGAGGTGCGTCACGTGATATGGATCGGGGTGAGCTTCGCTCACTGTTCTGCACGTGTTTGTCTTTGCATTAGTTCAGTTCATTGTGAATTAGATGCCCTAATATGTCGGAGGACATCACGAGACAGAAAATTCACGCTGTACGCTTGTATTCTGTATCTGGAAATTCAGCTGAAGTTCACAGACAACTTGTCAAAGAATGTGGTGCCGACGCCATTGACAGAAGAACCATCAGCAGAATAAACAAGCAGTTTGATGAAACCGGCAGCATTCTTCCAAAACGGTCACCAGGTAGGCCTCGTACTGTTCGAACTGAGGAAAGCAGAGCGGTCATTCAACAACTCGACAGTAACACACCATTATCAACTCGTCGTTTATCAAATGTCACCAACATAAGCCGATCATCAATTCAAAGAAGACTAACAGACCTTAATGCGAAACCATACATACCCAAATTAATTAACCAACTATCTGAGGATTATTTTGACAGGCGTGTTGAGGCATGTGAGAAACTGCTTGGGTTAATGGATATGGACAATGATTTACAGAACAGGATCTTGTGGTCAGATGAATCCAAGTTTATTTATCTGTTTCTGTGAATCGTCATGACAGCATCATATGGGCAGTAGACAACCCACGATTTACTGTTGAGCACAATGTCCAATATCAAGCTAGTGTGTCCGTATGGGCAGGCATTTCTTCTGGAGGAATTGTTGGACCAATATTTTTCGAAGAAACTGTGAATGCTGCAAATTACCTTCTAATGATGAAGCAGCATGTATTTCCACTAAATGATGGCCAAATGTGGTTCATGCATGATGGTGCGCCTGCTCATTATGCTGCCAATGTACGCCAGGCCCTTGATTTGAACTTTACAGACAAATGGATTGGTCGTCGTGATCCGGTTGAATGGCCGCCGCCATCTTGTGATTAAACAACACCCTGTGATTTATTCCTTTGGGGTTTCCTCAATCACAAAGTGTATGCGAGGAATCCTACGACCCTTAGATACTTCAAACAATTCATCCGTAATGAGACTGCTGCCTTAACGACTGAAACATGCAGAACTGTGTGTCAGAGTGTGTCAGAGTGTTTCGTCAAGACTACAGCTGTGCATAGACAATGAAGGGAAGCAGTTTGAACATTTAAACTGATCTGTTTCATATATGTTAGACTGGTTATACTGTTTAACGAGTAAGCATGTTTTGTATTGCACCAAAGAACAATAATAAACATAGTTGTTTGTTGCAGGTATCGTTCTTCAAAATGCGCCCAGGGTTTCTGGACCACCGCGTATGTGTGTGTGTATATATATATATATATACATATATATATATATATATATATATATATATATATATATATATAGGTATATATATATATATATATATATATATATATATATATATATATATATATATATATATATATATATATATATATATATATATATATATATATATGTATATATATATATATATATATATATGTATATATATATATATATATATATATATATATATATATATATATATATACATATGTATATATATATATATATATATATATATATATATATATATATATATATATATATATATATATATATATATATTGCGGACCCAACGTCGGGCCTCTGTTCCCCTTAGAGGGGGGATTAATCCCCTCTTCTATAACTGACCGACGTGGTCCCTGACGCTGCCCAGCGACCTCCGGAAAGGCCGGTGGCACAGCCCCGTTCGTACCGCGGACAGATGTTAATTGCCGAGCGGTTTTAGCAACTGCGGCACGAACTATTAACAGAAACTAGACCCGATCCTTGAACGTTGGCCAAATCGTTCCACAGGTTTTCAATGGGGAAAAGACAAAGAACGACGGATGTGAAGAAGAGGAAGACGAAGGCAAAAGGTTGGAAATACGACTATTATTTATTACTACTATTTACACAATGAAAGAAACCAAGGAAGAAGGAAGGCTAATAAAATAATGCAGAAAGAGGGATGGACCAGAAGGACACAGTGCAAATTAACTTAACTATTGCAGTCTTACTTACAACCCCAGGACAACACAGAAGACGGACGAACAATCAGACTTACACGGGGGATGATGGCAGGAACGAATGGCGGGAAGGGTCCGGGTGGTTGGGATGATCGCGGCTCGAGTTGGGCAGCCGCCGGCTCTCCTCAACCGTCTCTCATACGGCGATTCCTTTTTAGCTGCAACTGCCGTCCCCGCTCAAAGCTGCCGTGGTCCAAAACTGCGGTGGTTCCCAAGCTGCGGTGGTTCCCAAGCTCCGTCGGTTCAAGCTGCTGTGGTGTGCCGCATCTGACATGGGGGCCTTGCGTGACGGGTTCTCTCTCTCTCTCAAAGGCTTGCTGTCTCTCTGCCGTTTTCTCTGACGCAACTCTCAGGACTCTCTCGTTTCTCTGACGCAACTCTCAGGACTCTTCCCAAAGGCTTCCGCGCGCGCTTATATAACGCCTCGGGCGATCAAGCCACCGGCCTCCAGGACACGCCCATCGGTGAGCTCGCCTCGGCCCTGATTGGTCGCGAGGGCTCACCGATCCCGCCCTTAGAGGAGGCGTTGGCAAGGCCACGCCTTGTTCCCGGCGCTGGGCTGACTCCTCCCACCTTCTGCTCCGAGATGACCTTGTGGCTAATGGAGTCTTGCAGCGAAAAACCACAACCCCACAGCAGCAGCAGAATGCAGCAAACCACCCAATGCAGTTGGCAATTGACGAAAGGGGAATGTGAAAGGAATCTACCTTATTTGAATATGGTGCAATGGAGTGTTAATTAATGGAAGACAAAGCCTTAATCTAATACACATAATAAGGAGATAACTACTGAACAAGGAGGAAATCTATGATTTGCTACGTGATTGTTTATGGAATAACTACGGGCACGACCTTTGACCTTTATACACCAAATGGAGGAAGGAGGGTGATATCTTACAACAATAAAAAAACACAATTCCCAAATCCATAACAATATATATATATATATGTGTATATATATATATATATATATATATATATATATATATATATATATATATATATATATATATATATATATATATATATATATATGTATATATAAATATATATATATATATATATATATATATATATATATATATATATATATATATATATATACATACAGCCTACATATATGTTATTATATATAACATATATATATATATACATACATACTGTTACGGACACGACTTATTAAGATGTTATGCTGGGCCGAACGGAATGGCCGCCGTGTTCGCACAGTTTACCCGATTACACTCGAACGTTGGCCAAATTGCGCGATGCTAAATCAATGAAGGAAAGGACACAACGGCTGGGATTAAGGCAACGACACAAGGGGTACAGTTCTCAAGACCTCCGGAGGAGGATATAATATTGGTTATGCAGAACGGTTAGATTACACAGCAAGAGGTAAAGCACAGCAAGACGGGCACTTAGACACAGTCTTATCTTATTCCCGACAGACCACAGACAAACGGGACAAGACTGACTCACACGGGGATTGATGGCAGGGGAGGGCAGGCAGTCGATAGCTCAAGGTGCACCTTGGCTCAGGGGCAGTATCGACCCGGTCCGGTCCAGAGATGCGGGTAGGTATCGTCGCGCTGGAGGTGGCGTCCGTTTCTTCTCCAAGCTCAGGCGCATCTGACGTCACCTCCGTCTTCCTGCGCATGTCCAGCGGGGAGTGACACGCCCTCGGCTCGTTAGCTCCGCCCCAGATGGAATCGGTCCGCCGCTTCTTATTGGGTGCGGGGGGTTACCGGGCTCCGCCCTTGACGAGGAGCTGACAGTGAGCCCCTGCGTGGTAACCCCGTCGGAGCACATGTTCAATGGCGGCTAACCAAGCCGGAGTGAGGACGCACACTCCCCGCGCCGCCGCCGCGCCGCCGCCGCTGTTGTTGTTGTTGGTGTTGTTGTTCCATGAGGAAGAGATGCGGGGAGGTATTGGGAGGTCCTAAACTTACTAATGGTGCCATACAATCACATTCTGGTGCAACGAAGAGTCAGAATTAATGGAAACGAGTCCTTAACTGACATAGACTAAGAATAACTAGCAAGATGTCCTATAGTTGTCTACGTGAGATGCGGTGAACCTGGGCACGACATTTAATGGGGGAAAAAGGGGAAGGTCGGGGCTACAGAGTGTTGTTTACAGATAATGGGACTAGGGAATGGGGGATTGGGGATAGTTGGGGAGTATTGGGGAAATAGGGGAATATTTACAAGCGGATATGGATGGAGGCCAAATCCCATATCCGCAACAATACATACATATATACATACATACAGCATATATATATATATACATACATACATACATATATATATACATACATACATACAGCCTACATATATATATACAGCCTATATATATGTTATTCCCCTCCCCCTTTGTTAATTCTTGCTGCTCTACCAATTACCAAGCATAACCAATTATATGTTTTGTTTTGACTGATTGCTGTATTCTTTTAAAATACTTAGTCCTTTCTTGTGCATTGAGGATGTGTAATACCCTAATAAGGAGTTCTGTGCTTGTGAGCTCTTGCCCTGTATTGGCATAATCCCTTGTTCCCCTTTTGTGGCCTTGGTTGCAGCTGCTATCTCTCAGCCTCCCACAAGACTTTGCCAATATCCTGTAGGCTGACACATTTATGAGTGTCCACTCCCTTTGTACTTCCCCAACCCAAGTCTCTATACAGAAAGTTGTAAACATGTTGCCACATATTGCTGACCATCTCCTTATCTGAGCTAACCCATGAGTGGCCTTGGATGAACTTCCTTTAACTAACTGAACAACAGGATGGGACTAATGGTGGGGGGACCAATGAGCCCATTCTTTCTCTGTATCTTGTGAGCTAAAGCCACACCCTATATTCTTTATATATAGCAAGTTTAAATCGAATTACTTCAGAGCACCTTGTTGTAGTGTTGGTCATTTCGTGAGCTTCAAGCGACATTGTGTTTTCCGCAAGCTTGTGTAAACGAGTTCTAATAAATATATCCGTTGCTCCTTTCTCTGAGTCCTCTGAGTCCCAAGTTCTAAGTCCCATTCCGACATATGGTGGCAGCGGTGGGATCAGTCTGTGCAGTCCGGGACGCGGTCCCAGGCAAGTGAGTGGTGAGACCAGCTGGCAATTGATCCGGGTCAGGTGAGCTGTGGTTTTCTTTTGTTTTTTCCTTTATAGCCTGGGGGTCAGTCCAAATTGTAACCCACTCTCTTGCTCGGGTGCCGTTTGTTCCATTCCCTGCTCGAACCTGATCCACGAACCTAAATTTAAATACGGACCGCTTGGGTCCCGGAGCAACTGACTGTTTATGGACTCGTCAGGGTAACGTTACGTAAAGGAAAGTGCCCCACGTTGGGCGCCCGAGGGTAAGGGGTAATAGATCTCTGGGTTGTGAGGGTAAGGATAAGGGCGGCGTCCCAATCCGAGGCCTACCCGGGAGACATTGGAATCATAAGTAAGGTTAGAAGTATTATAAGGGCGTAGGATGCCAGGAAAGTAAAGTAAGGATAGGTTAGACAGCTGTGAAGGCAGGCGAGCCTCTCAGGAGTTAGGTTGATGGCCGTACCTCGCGAGGCGGGCGAACCTCATGGGTACAAGGCTACGTCGGCCTCTCAGGAGTTAGGTAGACGGCCGTACCTCGCGAGGCGGGCGAACCTCACGGGTACAAGGCTACGTCGGTAAACTAAATTTTCCTAGGATGGGTAATAAGACTGTAAAGGCAGGTGAACCTCTCAGAAATACCCCAGCATTTTTCATGTTTAGGAGGTATGGCTATGACGCTGCGAGACCAGGGAAGTCATGGGTTGCGCTGACTAAGGATCTAGGTGAACCGTGGCCCGAAGGAGGGTCTTTTGCGCTGGAAAAATTGGACGCGTTGTATGGGGCATTAGAAAAGTTAGAACAGGACACGAAACACTTCCCGCCTGACTATTGGAAAGTCTTTGGTTGGTGGAAGGAAGAAGCGATGAAGCGACACGCAAGGTCGATACAGGCCAGCCTGGCCGGTGAGGTATCAAAACTCAAGGGCCTGAGGAAACAGGCGAATAAAATGCAGGGTGAAGCGGTTAAAGAAATAGAGAGGCAGGCCAACGTGCGACTGATGCCGCTCGTTGAAAATCCAGACCCCGCGGTAGGGGAGGTAGTAACCAATCTACCCTCCCCAGCCCCAGACCTAAGCCCTGTCCCGGGGTTTCAGGCGCCACCTATCCTTTCTGCGCTCCCGCCACCACCTCCCTGCAACCCCGCTACCATCGCGCCCCAGTTACCCCAGGGGCCGACACCCCACGGCACGAAGGTCGTTACCCCCCGAACCATCCGAGCCAGGGAAATCCGTTTGCACAGCTCGTGGCTAACGGGATAAATAACGGGACCGATATTGTAGGGTTCCCACCACCGATAGGACAGGATGAGTTATACCCCTCACTGGTAGGCTGTAATGGGAACGAGACCTCACAAACTACCCCATTGGAATGTCAGGAAATAACAGGAAGGAAAACATTGTGCCCCTTACAAGTTATTGGAGTTAATGCTCAAGGTCAGGGGGTTCGAGAAAGGGTACCATGGAAAGAATCCGCTTTAACAGTAATGCGGGAAAGGATTCAACATTTGCTTATCGATGACCCACGACAGATAGTGCCAACCATGTCGAATTGGTTTTTAGTTGGCGAGTGCGACTATCGAGACATAACCCATATGGGAGTATCCATGCTCCCACCCAAGGTATGGGAAAGGGCTAGACAAAGAGCACAGTGGCCGATTGAGGATCCAAGGGCAGCAGGAGCGGGCCAGATAACACAAGTACAATGGGAGGAACTGAAGGTCCGGCTGCTAGAATCCATCGGGCTGGCGCTGTTGCCAGCAGGAGGTCCGGACTGGGGAAAAATCGGGGCCATAAAACAGAAGACAGGAGAATCAATTGGAGATTACCAGGAAAGGTTGGAAAAGGCCATCGCGCGCTGGGGAGGACTGGGGCCGATGCAGCTGATAGGGCTACCCCAACCATTGGTAAACCAATATCTAATCGAGGGGCTTCGGCCGGCATTAAAGAAACAGGTACAGTCCGTCCTTTTCGGCTGGAAGGGAATGACAACCAACGATTTATGCGACAAGCTGGAACAATGCCCGGGCTCCTCCTTAGAGGAGAAGAAGGATATTAAGGAGGAAATATTGCAAATGTATGTCCAGGAGAAACGGGCTCAACTTAATCAAAATAAAAAGGGGGATCGGAGTCAGAGCCACATACGCGATCAGTGCCAGAAGTGGGGGCCCGTCCGGGGTTATGAGGACCCCGGGAGGGGGGGTTGGCCTTTCTATAAGGGCCAATCCCCCAATGGAGAGTGGGTCCACCATGAAGGCAACGACTGCGACGGTTGTACCGACCAAGACCATGGACGAATTAACATGGATGAGATAAGACAACAATGGACAATACCACCCCCTTTTCCCCCTCCTCCTCAAAACCCTCAAACTTGGACCATACCAGGGCCCCCTCCCCAAATTTGGTACCCACCAAGACCCCTTCTCCAAAACCCTGGACCACCCCCCAATAGTGGGATGCAGAATGGAGCGAGGGGGACCTGGGCCCCGCCTCGGGGTCCGCCGCAATGGCAACAAGTAAACCAGTCACAGTGGGGGCCGCCAGACCGACGGCTGGGCGGAAGGGGTGCCATAGAGGGACGACCTATGCCCTCCGCACCGCCGGTTCCGCAGGAATCGTGCTTCTATTGCAAGCAAATGGGACACTGGAGACGTGATTGCCCAAGTGCTCGTAAGGGGTTTCCGCCCCAGGACAATAGAGGGGCCTATTGACGGGACGCCAGCGGGTCGCTTAAGGAGTGTCCTCTTTTGACCATGACACCGGCAGAGGAACCGACCTTGACGCTGGACGTGGACGGATGACAATTAGAGTTTCTTGTCGATACAGGCGCGACCCGCAGTACAATTAACGAGGGGCAATTGCCATCTTTGCGCCCCACGGCGAGGAACGTTCAAATAATGGGCGTTTCGGGCTTACCCCAAGCGCTTCCTATTTCGGAGGAAGTGCGAGTAACATGCGGCCCGCTGGAGGCTAAACATGCTTTCTTGATGACCATTACCGCCCCAACAAATTTGCTGGGAAGGGACTTATTGTGCCGATTGGGCTGTCAAATTTCATGTACAGAACAGGGAGTTTTCGTAGATGTCGCGGAATCTAAACACGACTCATTGATGATGGCATTGTCTCGTCCCGGCCCCACCGCGTATTGGTGGCGCTTGGACGAAGGGGCTCTGGCTACTTGGACGCATATCATAGATAATGTGTGTTTGGACAGTCCAGTTCTGCGAGATTGGCTACAACTGCACCAAATTTCGATAAAACACTTAAAGGATAATCCACCCCATTGCATGGCGTATTACGATGCAAAGGGCGAGGACGAGGATTATCGAGAGAAGGTTAAGGAAAAGCTGGGCGAGCGCACGCCTCTACACTTATCACTGATATGGATCGGCCGTGAGGGGATAGGTATCGAGGTAATCCTATCCGCGAGTCAGCGTGCGTTGACCCAATACCCCGAAGGAGCGGCCGCCCATGTTACCCTCACTACTGCCAAGGGGTGGCCGCCGGAAAGTGTAGGTTGGATGGTGGGGCGATTACAGGAAGTTCCCTTACAAGGTTATTGGTTTAAGAGGGGCCGCTGGACTGTGAGGCGGCTCAATAACGGTGAAGGGTTCTCGATTGACATTAAGACACAACTGAGGGATGGAGTGTTCGAAGAGGCAGAGTTGCCCCCTAAGGGCAACTATGCCATGCGAGCGGTTCTAACGGACCCGGGTGAGTCAGACTACCTCCTGGCGGAGGTGCCAGACGATTTATGGCCTCGGAGCGACGACGAGGTTGGACGGATGCGAGACGCCGAACCTTTAGTGATATCAGTGCAGCCGGGGATGCGCTTGCCAAACGTAAAACAGTATAAATTACGACCCGAGGCCGACGTAGGCATAGCACCAGTAATTCAATCCCTGGTGGAGCAGAAAATTATCGTGGAAACTAACAGCCCATGTAATACACCAATTCTGCCAGTAAAAAAGCCGACAAAAGATAAATGGAGGTTTGTACAGGATTTAAGGGAGGTGAACAAGGTGATACAAGGCATACACCCACTAGTGCCGAATGGAGAGACCCTTATGATGTCAATTCCACCGGACGCTTCACAGTTATTGACCTTTGTTCTGCGTTTTTCTCTGTGCCCATCGCGGCTGAGTCACAATACTTGTTCGCTTTCACCCATAGGGGGCGAGAGTATACTTGGACAGTACTACCTCAGGGGTTTTCAGATAGCCCCACTCTGTTTTCCCGGGCGCTGCACCGCGACCTGGCGGATGTGGAATTGAAGGGAGGGTCAGTGTTGTTGCAGTACATTGACGATTTGTTGATTTGCTCCCCTTCTAAGGAGGCGTGCGAAAAGGATTCCATGGCCCTATTAAAGGCCTTGGCGGCCAAAGGCCACAAAGTAGGCAGACCAAAACTTCAATTTGTGCGGAAGGTTGTAACTTACTTGGGACACGCCATTTCGCATGGGAAACGGGAATTGGATGCTGGACGGGTGACCGCTATCATGGAGATGCCTCGCCCACGCTCGCAACGGCAAATGCTGCGCTTCCTAGGTATGACGGGATACTGCCGCACTTGGATACTTGATTTTGCGCTGCTGGCTAAGCCACTGTACGAGGCGACCAAATCAAACGCCCCGGACGAATTGGTATGGACGGATGAATTAAAGCGATGTTTCGTAGGGCTGAAAAAGGCGTTGGTCACGGCACCGTCATTGGGACTCCCGGATTATGCGAAACCATTTACCCTTTACACTCACGCCGTGGGAGGTTTCGCCCAGTCAGTTTTGACACAGACCCATGGGGATAAGGAGCGGCCGGTGGCCTACTTTAGTAAAAGGTTAGACCCGGTCGAACGAGGGTTTCCGGTGTGCCTGCAAGCCGTGGCAGCGGCCAGGTATTCAGTAGAAAGAACCGCGGACATTGTTATGGGACACCCAGTAACGCTACGGGTACCGCATTGCGTCACTTCGCTGTTGTTACAGCGAAGCACACAGCATTTGTCTAACACTAGATTAATGCAATACGAATCCGCACTGATCACTGCAGCCAACATCACGATCGAACGTTGCACGACACTCAACCCAGCCTCACTGATGCCCACTCCTGAGGAGGGCGAACCCCATGTGTGCACCGACGTTGTGCAGTTAGTCTCCACGGTGCGATCAGATTTAAAGGACAATCCCCTAGACTACCCCGACTGTACATATTATGTCGATGGATCAGCTAGGCGCACATGGGACGGGTCCCTGTTGTCCGGGTACGCTGTGTGCTCGGATAGCGAGACGGTAGAAAGCGGGCGTCTTCCACCTACATTTTCCGCACAGCAGGCGGAGCTGTGCGCCTTGACCAGAGCGTGCAGCTTGGCGGAAGGCCTTGCCGTCAACATTTACACAGATTCGGCCTATGCTCACGGCGTAGTCCACGACAAAGGGGCCATCTGGAAGATGAGAGGTTTCCTCACATCTGCCGGTTCAGTGATAAAGAATGGCGCGTTGGTAGAAGGGCTCCTCCGAAGCATTTTACTTCCCCGTGCTATCGCGGTAATTAAATGTCGTGGCCACCAAAGGGCGGACACTGACGTTGCCCGGGGCAATGCAAGGGCGGACGAGGCGGCAGGAAAGGCCGCCAACCAACAGATATAATGCAACATGCCGATGGTGACACGAGCAAAGGCAACATCCGCACAGATTGCTGACATACCGACTGTGGGACCACCCGCCACACCAACTAAGGACGATATCATAAATTTGCAAAACGCTGCGCCGACGGCTGAACACGAGGACCGGCTCAAACGAGGGGCGATACGCCCTGGGCCAGGGGAAATGTGGACCCTTGACAAAAAACATATAGCACCCCAGGCCTTACTGCCTTGGCTGGCACGCATGGCACATCAAAATGGTCATGTGTGCCAGAGGGGGGTGATGGGACAGATAAACTACACTTGGGCGGCACCAGGACTGTCACGGATTGTATCCGAAGTGTGCCGATCGTGCATGGTCTGCCAGCAACACAATAGAGGGGCGCCGCCGAGACATGCACATGACAGGGGACGGCCCCCGCCAAGTGGGCCGTTCGCAAATATCGAGTTCGATTTCACGGAATTGGAACCAAGCATGTCATTTCGCTACGTGTTGGTGATCATAGATACGTTCACCAAATGGGTCGAAGCTTACCCATGCATCAAGTCCGATGCCCCGACAGTAGTGAAGCGCCTCGTGCGGGATTTTATGTGCAGATTTGGCATCCCCCAGATAATTTCGTCAGATCAAGGGGGCCATTTCACGGCGCAGGTGGTCACGGGCATCCTGAAGGCGTTGGGCGTGAAACAGTCCTTCCATTGCGTTTACCACCCACAGTCATCGGGACTTGTGGAACGAACGAATAAGACTTTAAAAAATAAACTAGCGAAACTTTGCGCAGACACAGGCTTGAAGTGGCCGGAGGCTCTCCCGCTTGCATTGATGAGCATCCGTTCCACCCCGGGTCGCACGACAGGCCTTTCCCCCCACGAAATATTAATGGGACGACCTATGAGCTTGCCCGTCTCAGCACCAACGGACATGTCCAGTGTCCACCCTTGCTTTGCCGGTGATGGATGACATGCTTTTGAGATTTTGCATAGGCTTGTCCAATGTGGCACGCAGCATCCATGCTCGAGTACGAGAGGCGCTGCCTGAACCAATAGGCCACGCCATCCACGACTTCCAAGCCGGCGACTGGGTGCTCGTAAAGCACTTCACCCGCAAAGCTGCTTTGGAGCCACAGTGGAAGGGACCATTCCAGGTGCTACTGGTCACACCGACGGCAGTCTTCTGTGAGGGTAAACCTTCGTGGATCCACGCCACCCATTGTAAGTTGTCCATTCCCGCACCACACGCCACACAAGACACCGCACCTCACACTGCTGAAGACAATGCACCGTTTATGGCATTACAGTCTCCTAAGGGCGGCGATGATGGTCATGATGATGGGAATTCTGGGCAGCTGCCTAACAAACCCTGCCAAAGATAGGCTTCTGCAGTTTAACCCACTGAGAGAGGATCTCCCCAAATACCCAGGACCCGACAACTACACGTTATTTAAACTTTACCCCGTCAAATACATAACGGCTCCCCGGGGACAGGGGATAGTAGTACATTGCTGTGAGTTGGAGACACATTTCAAGTGGTTATCTGTAAGATGGATGGAAGCCATGGTGGTACACAATGGGACACCACAGGCACGCATGACAACCCCACGCATAGTCTTAACTAAAATTAGAAAGGTGCAAAATGGAAAGTTTACTGGGACCGTGAATAGTCACGCCGCCACAGGATATCAATGGGGCACGGGCATCGACAATACTACTCTCCTACTGTCGCATGCCCTCGTCGGCCCACACACCACGATAATACTTGAATGTGGAATATGGCCCCCGCGCACGCTGATTAGAAGGAACAGAAAGATGGGAGATACCCAACACCAATTCCGGCCTAGTTGCGCCGCCTACGTCATTAAACCCCCTCCTGCCCAGGAAGTAAGAAGGGAGCCAGAGGAGAACACATACTGGAAGGTCGCACGGCATATGGCCACAGTACAGAATAGGACACGGTGTTGGATGTGTATGCACCTTCCCCGCACCAGCACAGCAGGAATACCAATGGTAGTGTTACCCCTATCACTCAATGATTTGTGCTCGAAGCCACTAGACACCAAATGCATTAGTACAACCCTGACAAGCCAAGGTTCTGACGGAACCGCGTGTAAACAAGTTTTTCAGTACTTTCCCCCCATCCAGTCCCGACACTTTGAAGAATGTCCGGCGCCGGTTTGGGTCAAACCGGCAAGGGGGGCCCTCTGCTTAGAAGGAAAGGGCCAAGTAATGGTAGGCAAATCCGTGTGTAGAGATACCCTCCCCGCGGACCCTAGGAAAGGGAAACACAGGCTGTTAGTGAATGTTACAAGCTCGCCCTTACATAACCTCACACACCTCCAGTTGGCATGGGAAGGGGAAAACGGGACAAACACTATCCCAGGCCTTCTCACTTGCATGACCACCCATTTAGTGGCTCCGCACGGGACCATGTTTGTATGCGGGAATAAAGCTTACCCGTATTTACCTGATAATTGGGGAGGAATTTGCTATTTAGGATCAGTTTTCCCAGAGATGGAAATGCGACAACACTTGCATAATACCACTGCACTCATAAGGACACAACGAAGCACCTATTGGCACGACGGCGACACCACCACCTTACACGGCGCTGATTGGGAGAAAGCCGTTAGTTTCTTCTTCCCATGGGCTGGGACGGTCATGAACAGTTACCGCATCGACAAAATTGCGTTAATCCTAGAAAGGGTGGCCAACGACACCGCTACAGCACATGACGAAATGTTGGACACGGTTGTCCACCTGCGTACAATGGTTATGCAAAATAGGGTTGCGTTAGATATGCTACTGGCAGAACGAGGAGGGGTATGTGGGATAATTAAGGGTAAATGTTGTACTTTTATTCCTGATCCTTCACAAGGGGTCAGTGCTGCTATTATAAGGTTAAGAGAAAGTGCTCATATATTGACAAAGGATCGAATGGATCGGGAAGCCTCCCACCAGTGGCTTACTGACTGGTTTAAAGGATGGACAGGTACGATAGTAAAGTGGATATTGACCGCCTTGGCAGTAGTCCTTGGAATCGTGGTTTGTTGTGTACTAATCAAGGCTTTAGTCCTTGCGTGTGTGAGAAAGTTTACCACAGGATGGACACTGAAGACGACACCAGAAAAGGCCATGGTGATGACCGACAAGCTGCCCGTGGGTCCAGATGACACTCCGGCCGTCGACGTGACTGCAGATCGCGGATCCTGGAATGACGACCCGAACGAGTCACTGGGCCGCGACAATGAGATCTCCGCTTCTGAAGATTGTTCTTCCGTTGTTGATGTTACCGATAATGATTTTGATTACACAGTTGCGGACCTCAGAGCATTTCAGGCTGCCAGGACGCCGATTACTCTGGACCCCAACATGTCGCATGCAGACGCCAACGAGTACCTAAGGGAGACCTCTCGTTTTTTCTCGATGTGTAAGGCTATGACTGTTGCTGGCCGCCTACGCCGCAGGCCTAAGCCACCTGAGAATAATGTTACTGATGATGATTCCGATGATGATGTGGGCCACTTGCAAGGGTCCCCGACTGATGTTTATGTCTCAATGCAGGCTTTGCCTCTTTATGTTTCACGAGCTCACCTTTATGTCTCACAAGCTCACAGTGAGTCAAACGTCACTGACCCAATCCTGGATTTGGACCCAACTGCAAATCCGAGCCTGGATGGTGAGGAACTCAACATTGGAGATACTCTGAGTTCCGAATCTGATTGTCTTGAAGATTCGTCCATGGATAACGACGGTGGAAGCAGCATCGCCTCGGATGACTTCGACTTTGACCCAAAGGAAGTTTCTCTCCCTCCTTTGGACCGTTATGCTTTGTTTTTTGGCCATAGGTTTAAGCCACCTGATAATGATGACGTTGTGTCTTCCCCAGATCACCAGCATATAAGAGGCCTCATGAACATGAATATCGATTGAGCGCTGAAGATCTACAAGGATTTCACCTGGAGAAGCTTGGGCGAGCTCCATTCGGGGGGGAGTCCTGGCCGCACCTCTGTGGACCAAGGGTGGGTCAGGAGATCCTCCTGGGTGTGGACCCCGGCCGAACCAGAGGTCTTCGTTGTGGATTTGACACGCTATTCGATCTTCATGCCTCTACGGTCTTACATCATACACCCACCTACACCTGACTTACATCATACACCCACATACACCCACATACCCGCGGATCATCCTGCTGAGTGCGATGTGTGGTACTTTGGGTGCGGGACATGCTCACTGGGCTGCATTCGCATGGTATGCTTAGTGACACTGCCTATTTCACTACTCTTGGAGGATTTTACATGCCATTTGATCACCCTGTCTTTACGGACTTACATTGCATACTCACATACAGACGCGAATCATCCTGCTGGGTGCGATGTGGAGTGCTTTGGGCACTACGTGCTCACTGGGCTGCCTTCGCGTGATGTGTTGAATGACTTTCCTGATTTGTTTTGTTTCTGCTTTGTTTGAAATAAAGGCCTTTGATTGGCTCGTAGATAACGTTGTATCTTAGATCAAAAAGGGCGGTATGTGGGGAGCTGTTATTCCCCTCCCCCTTTGTTAATTCTTGCTGCTCTACCAATTACCAAGCATAACCAATTATATGTTTTGTTTTGACTGATTGCTGTATTCTTTTAAAATACTTAGTCCTTTCTTGTGCATTGAGGATGTGTAATACCCTAATAAGGAGTTCTGTGCTTGTGAGCTCTTGCCCTGTATTGGCATAATCCCTTGTTCCCCTTTTGTGGCCTTGGTTGCAGCTGCTATCTCTCAGCCTCCCACAAGACTTTGCCAATATCCTGTAGGCTGACACATTTATGAGTGTCCACTCCCTTTGTACTTCCCCAACCCAAGTCTCTATACAGAAAGTTGTAAACATGTTGCCACATATTGCTGACCATCTCCTTATCTGAGCTAACCCATGAGTGGCCTTGGATGAACTTCCTTTAACTAACTGAACAACAGGATGGGACTAATGGTGGGGGGACCAATGAGCCCATTCTTTCTCTGTATCTTGTGAGCTAAAGCCACATCCTATATTCTTTATATATAGCAAGTTTAAATCGAATTACTTCAGAGCACCTTGTTGTAGTGTTGGTCATTTCGTGAGCTTCAAGCGACATTGTGTTTTCCGCAAGCTTGTGTAAACGAGTTCTAATAAATATATCCGTTGCTCCTTTCTCTGAGTCCTCTGAGTCCCAAGTTCTAAGTCCCATTCCGACATATATATATATATATATATATATATATATATATATATATATATATATATATATATATGTATATATATATATATATATATATAAATATACGTATATATAAATATATGTATATATAAATATATGTATATATAAATATATATATATATATACAGTGGAACCTTGACTTACGAGTGCACCAACTTACGAGTTTTCCAAGATACGAGCCGTCGCTCGGGCGGTTTATTGCTTTGAGATGCGAGCTGAGATCTGAGTTACGAGCTTACGCTACCCGCCACCAGGTGGGTTCCGGTCACGTGGTTATCTTGCCGTGCAAGTATCTCTGCCGTATATCGCTGCTGCTTTGTTTTCGCATTTTGGTTATTTTGGAAAATTTCTTAGTTTTAACCATGGGTCCTAAGAAATTGAGTGCCAAGGGAAGAGAGGATGATGTGCTTGGATATAAAACACGCAATCGTCGAAAAACATGAGCGAGGTGTGCGTGTTGTCGACTTGGTGAGGCGGATGTGAAGGCAGCTGAAGATTTTATTATAACTGAGAAGAAGAAGAGGATGATGTGCTTGGATATAAAACACGCAATCGTCGAAAAACATGAGCGAGGTGTGCGTGTTGTCGACTTGGTGAGGCGGATGTGAAGGCAGCTGAAGATTTTATTATAACTGAGAAGAAGAAGAGGATGATGTGCTGGGATATAAAACACGCAATCGTCGAAAAACATGAGCGAGGTGTGCGTGTTGTCGACTTGGTGAGGCGGATGTGAAGGCAGCTGAAGATTTTATGATAACTTTTGCCGAACTGATAGAAGCCGAACGATACATCCCCCAGCAAATCTTTAACTGTGACGAGACAGGGCTCTTCTGGAAAAAGATGCCGAGGAGGACGTATATAACGGCAGAGGAGAAGAGCATGCCAGGCCACAACTTGTTCAGAGTGCCGGCGATAGCTCGCCTTCTCTTTGTGGAAAACACGGTGAGATCCTTAACATCCAACAACTAATGGGACGCAAACGGGGCGCCCAGTTTAGCGGTACACACATTGATGATTCACCCTGCCTGTGATTCACCCATGACAGGTTATAGCTGGGTCGGGATTCAAACCCAGGCTGGACAGTTTAGAGTCAAGTGTGCGTACCTCCAGTCCAGGCCATCCTGCCAACTTGTATGCTGCATACAGGTGAAATATAAAGCGCGAGATATTTTTATATATACTGTATATTTAAAAAAAAATTGGTGTGGTTTTTGGCGGGCTGGAACAGATTAATAGCATTTCAATGCATTTTAATGGGGAAATTTAATTTGAGAAACGAGCAAATTGAGTTACGAGCTCGGTCACAGAACGAATTAAACTCGTAAGTCAAGGTTCCACTGTATATATACATATATATATATATATATATATATATATATATATATATATATATATATATATATATATATATATATATATATATATATATATACAGTCACGTGAAAAAGTAAATACACCCCATGTGAAGTTTTGACTTTTTCAACATATTTCAACATACAGCTATTTGATCTTCATTTCAACAATATTGATAGATAAAGGTGATATAATATAACAAATATCATGAAACATTTACATTTTTTAGTCCATTGTATAATTTAAATAAACATAAATGCAAATTTCGCAAGTGGAAAAAGTAAGTACACCCTTGGCTCTAATAGGTGGTATTGCCCCCTTTGGCAGAAACAACCTCAAGTAGGCGTTTCTTATAACTGTCTACCAGTCTCTGACATCGACGGGAGAAATTTTTTCCCATTCCTCCATGCAGAATTCTTTCAGCTGTGCGATGTTTGAGGGGTTTCTTGCATGCACAGCTCGTTTCAAATCCCCCCACAACATCTCGATGGGATTTAGATCCGGGCTTTGACTTGGCCATTCCAGAACCCTCCATTTCTTTCTTTTCAGCCATTCCTTGGTGGATTTACTGGTATGTTTAGGGTCATTGTCATGTTGCAAGGTCCACCTTCGGTTGAGCTTCAACTTTCCGACAGATGGCCTCACATTATCCTCAAGCACCCTCTGGTACAACGAAGAATTCATAGTGGATGCTATGATGGTGAGCTGCCCAGGCCCTGATGCAGCAAAGCTGCCCCAAACCATAATATTTCCACCACCATGCTTTACAGTTGGTATCAGCTTCTTGTGGTCAAATGCTGTCTTTGGTTTTCGCCAAACATGTCTTCTGGTACTGTGGCCAAATAGCTCTACCTTTGACTCATCTGTCCAGAGCACATTGTTCCAGAAGGGCTGGTCTTTGCCTCGGTGTTCATTGGCAAACTTTAGTCTTGCCCTGATGTTCTTTTTGGAGAGCAAAGGTTTCCTCCTGGCACACCTCCCATGTAGATCAAATTTGTGCAGCGTCTTTCTAATGGTAGACTAATGCACTTTGACATCAACATTGGCAAGAGCTACCTGTAGGTCCCGTGATGACATTCTGGGGTTCTTAAAGACTTCTTTCAGCATCTTGCGGTCTGCTCTCGGGCTGAACTTCCTGGGGCGGCCTGGCCTGAACAAGTTGGCAGTTGTTTGGAATCTTCTCCACTTGTAGATGATCTTCCGGACAGTCGAATGATTGATTTCAAATTGTTTGGAGAGCTTTTTAAATCCCTTCCCAGACTCGTAGGCATCTATAACCTTCTTTCTGAAGGCCTCAGAGAGCTAGTTTGATCTAGGCATGGTGACGCCGCACACTTCAACAACAAAGAGCAAACCTAATTAAATGTCTGAGGTTTAAATAAGACAGGTTCCTCCAAGATCCTCTCCAACGATGTTCTAATCATTTGCACCTGAGCTGGTGCACCTGATTCTAATTTTAGGTATTTGAAGTAGTGATAAATGTCTGGGTGTACTTACTTTTTCCACATGCAAAATTTGCATTTATGTTTATTTAAATTATACAATGGACTACAAAATGTAAATGTTTCATGATATTTGTTATATTATATCACCTTTATCTATCAATATTGTTGAAATGAAGATCAAATAGCTGTATGTTGAAATATGTTGAAAAAGTCAAAACTTCACATGGGGTGTACTTACTTTTTCACTTGACTGTATACAGTATATATATACAGATCTATAATATATACGGTAAATATAGAAATATCTATAATATATATATATATATATAAATATATGGTAAATTCTTCATTTCGCTTTGATCTGTCACCGTAAAAGGATGCCCTGTGCTCTTTGTTTTCAAATACACTCTATGGCCAAAAGTATGTGCACATCCAGAAATCACACTCGTATGTGCTCGTCAAACATCTCATTCCAAAATCATGGGCATTAATATGGAGTTGGTGTCCCACTTTCCTCCTATAACAGCCTTCACTCTTCTGGGAAGGCTTTCCACGAGGTGTTGGAACATTGCTGCAGAGATTTGCCTCCATTCAGCCATAAGAGCATTAGTGAGGTCGGGCACTGATGTTGGGCGATTAGGCCTGGCTCGCAGTCACCGTTCCAATTTATCCCAAAGGTGTTTGATGGGGTTGAGATCAGGGCTCTGTGCAGGCCATTCAAGTTCTTCCACACCGATCCCGACAAACCATTTTTGTGTAGACTTCGCTTTGTGCATGGGGCCATTGTCATGCTGAAACAGGAAAGGCCTTCCCCAAACTGTTCCCACAAAGTTGGAAGCACACAATCGTCTATAATGCCATTTTATGCTGTAGCATTAATATTTCCCTTCACTGGAACTAAAGGGCCGAGCCAGAACAATGAAAAACAGCCCTAGACCATGATTCCTCCTCCACCAAACTTCACAGTTGGCAATATGGATCCGGGCAGGTAGCGTTCTCCTGGCATCTGCCAAACCCAGATTCGTCCGTTGGATTGCCAGATGGTGAAGCGTGATTCATCACTCCGGAGAACGCGTTCCACTGCGCCAGAGTCCAATAGTTGCGATCTTTACACTACTTCAGCCGACGCTTGGCATTGCGCATGGTGATCTTAGGCTTGTGTGTGGCTGCTCGACCATGGCAACCCATTTCATGAAGCTCCCCACGAACAGTTGTTGTGCTGACGTTGCTTCCAGAGGCAGTTTGGAACTCGTTAGTGAGTGTTGCAACCGAGGAGAGACTATTTTTACGCGCTGGGTGCTTCAGCACTCGGTGGTCCCGTTATGTGAGCTTGTGTGGCCTACCACTTCACGGCTGAGCTGTTGTTGCTCCGAGGCATTTCCACTTCACAATAACAGCACTTACAGTTGACCGGGGCAGCTCTAGCAGGGCAGAAATTTGACTAACTGACTTGTTGGAAAGGTGGCATCCTATGACGGTGCCACATTGAAAGTCACCGAGCTCTTCAGTATGGCCCATGCTACTGCCAATGTTTGTTTATGGAGATTGCATGACTGTGTGCTTGATTATATATACCTGTCAGCAATAGGTGTGGCTGAAACAGCCGAATCCACTTATTAGAAAGGGTGTCCGCATACTTTTGGCCATGTAGTGTATGTATATGTATGTATATATTGTATATATTGTACAGCATATACATGCGGGGAAAAACAAAAGTCCGTGTGACATGAAGAAGAGCGAAAACGCTCGAAGTGTGCCGGAACGGCTCCATGTACGTTCATAAAATACCATTTCACTGCCTCGTCCTGTCTGTCCTGAGATCCCCTCGTGCTGAGAGTCCAAGCATCATCAAAGCACAGAATGTGGACCACTGGGTGGTTTGTGGTCACCGCAGACCCGCTGGGAGAGAGAGAGAGAGAGAGAGAGAGAGAGAGAGAGAGAGAGAGAGAGAGAGAGAGAGAGAGAGAGAGAGAGAGAGAGCGGGGAGAACTCAGCTTCGGCCATTATTTATGCATTTAGTGTTTGATTTCCTACAGATTCGCGTGACAGCCAGTTGGTGTTAGCTCTGAGTTTGCACAAGAGCAGATGGCTCCATGCTACATCTCCCTCACTTCCTCCCCTCCCCAGCTTCCACTGTAACACACTTACCCATTGGAGGTATGTAATATGTCCAAGCCTTTTCTTTGCATCTCTTTGCGTTTTGTTCTCTTCACTGTCGATACTTCTTCTCTCCCTACACCGCTCCATCCCCACCACTTTCATAGGCCCTCTGTGATTTTCCTAGTCTTCTCCCTTTTTGACAATTACACAATTTATTCGAAGGAATGCCTATACACAGGATATATTTTAATTCCTTCATTAATTATTTCTCCAATTCGCTCCTTCGTTGGTTGAAGTAAAATTCCACATTTGTCTCGTATTCCGAAAACACAAACGCACAAACAACAAGCACAAAGAACTAATGTCGCGTTAAGTAAGGTGGTGTAAAAGATGCTGCATCAATGGCGGTAAACTTCAGATTCAATGGGGTTTTTTTTTCTACAACCGTTAAATCCTTTATTTTATTTCTATTGATTTTTATACTTCAACACTGTAGACACAACTCACCTCGTTCACACTTCCAAAAACCTCCGGTTTAGCAGTACTTGGGCAAAATATTTCGCCATGTGGACCAACCAAATCTCAGCGTTTGGGAATATCGAGATTCAGCCAAAATTATGACTCGTAGGAAATATAGATCGTGCTCGGAAACGCAAAGCAACAGTTTAAAAGACCCTTCCCATGTCGTTTTTCTTAAGACCGTGTGAGGGTAAGGTGTTCTATGAAGTCTCAAATATTACATATCTGTTTGAATGTTTTGGAGATTCAATAATTCCTTTTAAATCTTCCGACTTCTCGTCTGCCATCATAACAAACGTAGGCCTACGTCGTAATTGATCCTCACTCTCCCACTAAAGTCACATCTATCTCTGTGCTACTTCCTTTAAACACTCACAGCACAACAACGTGCAGCCACAACTATCGGGGATGCCTCTTTGTGGTGGTTGTACCCCCAAACGCAAATCAGGGACCAAATCTTCCTCATTCTTCCCTGCTACCCGGATTTGTCACAGTGCTGTTGTGGTCAGGGTGCCGATCGGTCCCTATGGACCGGCCCTTTCCCACTTGTCTCTCTAACTCTGTCGTGGCCCCGACTTGGTTGAGGTGGGGGTACACCATCGTAGATGTGGGGGATCTCTGGGTCGCTCCTGGGAGATCAATCGGCTGTCTCCGTACCGTGAGATTGTTCAAGAGAACTGTCCGGGCCTATACAACAACAACAACATACAGCGTTCACTCCCGCAGCCTTCAGTACTAAACAACTGTCACCTGAGCAATCTCTTCTTTTGTCCCTTGCATTGTCACAATGCTTTGAGTCATTGCCTAGCAACGGTCGGTGATGTCAAAGGAGAGCTTTATTGCATGTGATGTGTGATGGATGCATCCTGCAATTCAAGAAATACCGGAGCTGACGTCGGTTATATGATGACGAAGAACAGGGGAGAAAATAACTCGGACCAGGTCCTTTCATTTGATGGGAACACACGGTTAGTGTTAGTGGAATAAATGACATTTATATTTACAGACAGTGGGGCGGCCACGACAGGCTTGGGCCGGAGCGTGTGTTTACGGGCCCGTCCGCACTTACAAACACGGGCTCTGACCACCTACAGCTGTCGGGAACCGCGGCCCCCAGGGCGGGATGTTTTTAGCCGAGCTAACTCCTCGACTTGACGCCTTTCTGCATCAGAGGAATCCACCTCGATGCTCTCAGACCCGGCGGCTCCTGTGCATGTTCCATATCTTAATACGTCCATCCTCGTCACCTTTTCTCGTTCTTTTTTGAATGAAATGTTCCCTCGACGACGCGCTGAAGTGTTTGAAAGCATTTGCAATTGCATGCACTTCTTCATTCACCATGAGCAGAAGAAGAAAGACATTTTCCCACTATGGTGGTGGGTGGTTGTGGGGACCCAGGGCGGCCAAATGAAACTGGCGCCTGTGTAAGTGCGCCGAGCTGCGCGCCGGATGGATCGCTCGGTTTTAAATGGATTCCAAGGAGTCAGGCCTTAACCCATCCGAGTGGCTCTATAAACAGTTTACCGCCCGTCAGTGCCGTATTTCATAGCCTCGGTCGCCCATGCTTGGCCACGTTTCAAGCGCTAATAACCAGGTCGCCAGGCATGCTGTTTCATCTTTCCAGATTTGCTCTCGCTCGCTCTCTCTCTCTCTCTCTCTCTCTCTCTCTCTCTCTCTCTCTCTCTCTCTCTCTCTCTCTCTCTCTCTCTCTCTCTCTCCCTCTTTTTAAGCGGATAAGATTTACAGCCGTCCCACAACAGACACGCTCTGCCATTGGACGTCACAAACGGACCTGTGGCGCACCTATAGGCACGGTGTAATGCTCCAGGTGGCTGGCGTAGACTGGTTTGTAGGTGAACGGTTTGCGTGTTCACCCACCCTAACGGTCACCACCTTGTTCTATCATCAAAATACAGATTACAATGTGTTACACCTTACTCTCTCAGAGATAGACTCGACCATACCAAATACTGCCGTCTGCCGTAGACGAACACCTGTCTTTGGCAAACTACATCTGCCAATTTGACCGGTTGGCTTTTTGGTGGCTGAAGCCAGAATGGATGGTCGGTCAAGGGAGAATTCCCGGTATTAAAGTGTATGATGTGGTTGGAGGCAAAGCCGCACAGCAGAGATATGGTAGCAGCGGGTGGGGTAGAGGGAGAGCAAGAGAGCGTGAGGGAGGGAGAGAGCGAGAGCGAGAGAGAGAGAGAGAGAGAGAGAGAGAGAGAGAGCGAGAGGTTCATGGTGGTTAGGGGGCGCTCGGGGCAATTAACATAGCGAGATGTCTCCTGCTGTTACGCGTCAAACGGCCCGGGGGGCGCGGCACCGGACGAATATCCGAGGGGGGCTGGCGGGCTTGGGGTTCAGTGACAGCGAGAGCCTTGAAAACATGCAGGATCTCCTGGCACCATGAAAGGCGCGGCATGGCGACCGCAGCCAGACGGCCCGATCGGGCAGATTGGAACCAGTCACCTGGCCCCGGGGGCACCAGTTAGCGTGTTTGTTACCGCAGGGCCCGGCGATGGCGTGCCAGCAGGAAAATAGCCCCTGGTCGATCGATCGGACATATCCACGGATTAGGGAGGCGGGAGGAGAGGGATTGAGGGAGACATTATGGAGAGATGAAAAGTCCGAACAGTCATATAGCGAGTTTAGAGGCGGTAGAAGGAAGAAGAATCGAGAATGAGGACAGTGTGTGATAAGTGATCACGTGGGTTCATTGTCGCATGTCAGTGAGATACAGTATGTACTGTAATAGTAAGAGTAGTTTGCCGACCACCAAACAGTGCAGGGGCACTGCACTCATCTGTACCTTCATAACAACCACTTGCTTTACCTGCGTGCTTTTTTGGAATCTGTATTTGGAGCTGATCTGGGAAATAAACAAGAGTACAAGTAAGGATCTAATCCGCACCTGGTGGAGGTCCAGAAAAGGATGAAAGCCGAACTTTATGGACTTCCAGGTCGGGATCAAAGCCGAACTTGTTGGACTTCCAGGTAGAGATCAAAGCCGAACTTGATGGACTTCCTGGTAGGGATCAAAGCCGAACTTGATGGACTTCCTGGTCGGGATCAAAGCCGAACTTGATGGACTTCCAGGTAGAGATCAAAGCCGAACTTGATGGACTTCCTGGTAGGGATCAAAGCCAAACCTGATGGACTTCTAAGTCGGGATCAAAGCCGAACTTGTTGGACTTCCAGGTAGAGATCAAAGCCGAACTTGATGGACTTCCTGGTCGGGATCAAAGCCGAACTTGTTGGACTTCCATGTAGGGATCAAAGCTGAACTTGATGGACTTCCTGGTCGGGATCAAAGCCGAACGTGATGGACTTCCAGGTAGGGATTAATGCCGAACCTGATGGACTTCCTGGTCGGGATAAAAGCCGAACTTGATGGACTTCCAGGTAGGGATTAAAGCCAAACCTCATGGACTTCCAGGTCGGGATCAAAGCCGAACCTGATGGACTTCCAGGTAGGGATGAAAGCTGAACTTGATGGACTTCCAGGTCGGGATCAAAGCCGAACTTGATGGACTTTCAGTTAGGGATCAAAGCCGAACTTGATGGACTTCCAGGTAGGGATCAAAACCAAACATCATGGACTTCCAGGTCGGGATCAAAGTCGAACTTGATGGACTTCCAGGTAGGGATCAAAGCCGAACTTGATGGACTTCCAGGTGGGGATTAAAGCCAAACCTCATGGACTTCCAGGTCAGGATCAAAGCTGAAATTGATGGACTTCCAGGTCGGGATCAAAGCGGAGCCTGATAGACTTCCAGGTTGGGATCAAAGCCAAACTTGATGGACTTCCAGGTGGGGATTAAAGCCAAACCTCATGGACTTCCAGGTCAGGATCAAAGCTGAAATTGATGGACTTCCAGGTCGGGATTAAAGTCGAACCTGATGAATTTCCAGTTGGGATCAAAGCCGAACCTGAAGGATTTCCAGGAACGGATCAAAGCTTAACCTGAAGGACTTACAGATTGGGATCAAAACTGAACCTGAAAAAGTTCCAGGTCGGGATCAAAACCGAACCTGAAGGAGTTCCAGGTAGGGATAAATGTGGTACCTGAAGAACTTCCAGGTCAGGTACAAAGCTGAACCTGAAGGAGTTCCATGTCAGGAACAAAGCTGAACCTGAAGGAGTTCCAGGTCTGGGTCAAAGCCAAACCTGAAGGAGATCCAGATCAGGATCAGATATCCGTCGTAAATGCACATGGTGCAGGAATAGCAGGTTTCTTGTGCCTGGGATCCATGGGAATGGGAATCCTCAAGACATCGTGAATGTGTTTTAAAGTAATAATAATAATGTTTTCTTTCAAGGCACTTCGGTGGAGGTGGAAGCCATTAGATTAGGCATATCAAAGCCTGCGCTATTATTGCCAACCTATGGCTGTTTGCCCATGCTGTGTTCTTGAAGTGCTGAGTCTCAAGCAAGGAAGCAGCACGTACCATTTTTTAAATCATTGGTAAGACTCTGCCAGGGTTCGAACCACCAAATTCCCAAACTCACACAGGCCGATCTCATCCTGATGCCGCCCAGGGTTTGCTCTGATTTTGGGGACGATGCGAGAGTTTGTAGGATCAAGAATGGATCTCACGCAAGCTGTGTGTGCAGCACTGAGCAGATGATGTCACGATGCATGCGCACTGCCAGTACTGCGCCACACCAGCGGGATGACGTCACGATGCATACACACTGCCAGTCCCGCGCCACCCCAGCGAGATGACGTCACAATCCGTGCGCACTGCAAATCCCGTGGTGAACCAGAGAGAATACGTCACGACCTGTGTGCACTGCTGGTACCATCACGTATGAGCGTGACCATGACGTCGCATTTTTATATTCTACAAGACCAGAGCTCATGGAAAAACAAGGTTAATCGACAGTGGTGTTGCGGCGGCAACAATTGGTCACAACCTGCAAGGTGATAACCGACCAGGAAAGGAAAAAGAGAGAGAGGGAAGGAATTATACTGTAAACGAGCAAACAAGAGGTTTGGGTTATGAAGAGTTATTAGGGGTAATAATGATCATGAATGACGATGGTGGATACACAAGATGGCGGCTGCACTGCCTGCTTAAAGGTCTGCATGGAGGGAAGAGCGAGACAACATTCTCTGGAAGATAGTTCCATATATGGGAGAAGCGAGAAATGGAAGAATTGAGGTGTGCAGTTGACCACACCTGGATTTTGGAAGTTTAACCAGGAAGTGCTGGCTGGAAGAGCTCGTGCATCCTGGACCTACAGTTGCCATGGAAACCGACAGAGCAGAGAGAGCACCTGATGTGTAAGAAGGAGCTTCGGCCTCATCCCGGGAGATTCCGATTCCACAGAATCCATGAGAGACATGGCAATGATGCTGGAGCATCAGCCCATGGAGGGGAGGGGGGGGGGGGGGCAGCACTCCATTAGAGACATGGTGATGATCCTGGAGCACCAGCCATTAGAGGGGAGCAGCAGTCCATGAGAGACATGGCGGTGATGCTGGAGCACCAGCCCATAGGAGGGAGCAGCGGTCCATCAGATACATGGCGATGATGCTGGAGCACCAGCCCTTTAGAGACATGGCGATGATGCTGAAGCACCAGCCCATAGGGGGGGCTGCTCCACGAGAGACATGGCAATGATGATGGAGCACCAGCAAAGATGATGGAGCACCAGCCCATAGGGGGGAGCAGCGGCCCATGAGAGACATGGCGATGATGATGGAGCACCAGCCCATAGGGGGGAGCAGCGGTCCATGAGAGACATGGCGGTGATGCTGGAGCACCAGCCCATAGGAGGGAGCAGCGGTCCATCAGATACATGGCGATGATGCTGGAGCACCAGCCCATTAGAGACATGGCGATGATGCTGGAGCACCAGCCCATAGGGGGGGCTGCTCCACGAGAGACATGGCAATGATGATGGAGCACCAGCAAAGATGATGGAGCACCAGCCCATAGGGGGGAGCAGCGGCCCATGAGAGACATGGCGATGATGATGGAGCACCAGCCCATAGGGGGGAGCAGCGGTCCATGAGAGACATGGCGGTGATGCTGGAGCACCAGCCCATGAGAGACTTGGCGATGATGCTGAAGCACCAGCCCATAGGGGGGAGCAGCAGTCCATGAGAGACATGGTGATGATGACGGAGCACCAGCTCATAGGGGGGAGTAGCGGTCCTTGAGAGACATGGCGATGATGACGGAGCACCAACCCATAGGGGGGAGCAGCGGTCCATGAGAAACATGGCGGTGATGCTGGAGCACCAGCCCATGAGAGACTTGGCGATGATGCTGGAGCACCAGCCCATGAGAGACTTGGCGATGATGCTGGAGCACCAGCCCATGAGAGACTTGGCGATGATGCTGGAGCACCAGCCCATAGGGGGGAGCACCAGCCCATGAGAAACATGGCGGTGATGCTGGAGCACCAGCCCATGAGAGACTTGGCGATGATGCTGGAGCACCAGCCCATGAGAGACTTGGCGATGATGCTGGAGAACCAGCCCATAGGGGGGGGGAGCAGCAGTCCATGAGAGACTTGGCGATGATGCTGGAGCACCAGCCCATAGGGGGGGAGCAGCAGTCCATGAGAGACATGGCGGTGATGCTGGAGTGCCAGCCCATAGGGGGGAGCATCACTCCATTGAGCTAGGAAGGCTTCAATCAGCGTCGATAACGCAAGAACCCCTCGATCAATAATAGGGTGTTCCGTGCTAGGTGTTAGTCAATAATATGCTTTGCCAGGTGTGCAACGAAAGGCGCGTGCATGTATCCACCCGTGACATTGGCTACAAACTCTCAGGATTGTTGCGACAAGAAGGTAAATATTTCTCCTCCGCTCGAAACCCGATTCGCAAACACGAAGTGAAAGGCGACTCCGTTCGAGCACGTTCCCATTTCGCAGGTATATAATCGCGCTTGTCACCGAGGTATCACCCGAGGTGTGGCCGTGTGGGTGCATCCGTGACGTCACGTGCCTGATCGGCTCGCCAGGGAACGGATCAATAAATGATGCGGCGCCGAGCGAGCACATCTTAGAGACACTCGGCACAGAGCGAAGTCGCATGTCGGCAAAATAATGAATATCCGAGCTACTCGGTGCAAACACCTTGCCCTGTTCCACCTCGCTCGTGCGTTATTGATGAGCCGATTAATTTTTGATAATTGTGCTGTTTGGTGCCTTCAGACTCCCCCGAGTGCGTCACGAGTGCGGTGTTTGCGCTGGGTGAAGATGGGCAACGACGTGTGATGATTAGTGCGACCAGGTGGGGAAGGGGAGCTAACGGACCCATGACGTCACAGTATGTCACAGGGATGTGACAGTTATTGTGACACAGACACGGTGGGTCCATCGATCGATCGATTATTCCCGCCTCCGATTGGTATCGTTTTATATCCATGGGTCACAAACACTGAGCACGTTTAAATGTCCGTTTAATCGTCGCTTAGTAAAACCTCAAATCCCGTAACCCACATGGTCCATGGTGTATAATTAACGTGGGACTCACTGTATGCGTCATCGTACGATTTAAAATCAATACCAGGGTCGCAAAACACCCGTTTCATTGACATCCTGTGGATCCATTAAATGTATCTGAGTGTGACGTCACTTTGAGGCAGGAACTCCTGTAAACCATGGGGTTCTCACTTTTCGCCTGTAACAACTACCAGGCGTCTACAGCTACCACTAAGACGACTACTACCTATACTACATAGAGTTATGATTGCAACAGTTATTATTACGACTATGACGAGGCCTACTACTACTATTATTATTACGACTACTATTATCACTACTACTATTACGACTACTACTACTACTACTACGGCTACTACTATGGCTACTACTATTATGACTACTACTACAGCTACTGCTACTATTATCACGACTACTACTATTATTACAACTATTACTTTTATTACGACTACTACTATTATTGTGACGACTACTACTATTATTGTGACGACTACTACTATTATGACGACTACTACTACTATTATTACAACTACTACCACTACAACTACTATTATTATGACAACTACGACTATTATTATGAAGACAACTACGACTATTACTACAACGACTACCACTACTATTTCGACTACTACTATTATTACGACTACTACTACTATTATTACGACTACTACTATTATTATTACGACTACTACTATTACTATGACTACTACTACTATTACTACGACTACTACTATTACTATTATTACGACTACTACTATTACTACGACTACTACTACTACTATTATTACGACTGCTACTTCTATTATTATGACTACGACTACTATTTTTTCGATGACTACTATTACAACTACTACTATTATTACAGCTACTACAACTAGGCCTACTACTACTATTATTATTACGACTACTACTATTTTATTTTTTTAAATTTGTATACAAGATCGAGGCTCATGAAAGAGCTAACATTAATCACACAAAAAAAATCAGACACACAAAACATATAATAAGGGGAGCGGTAGACAAGATGGGGAGGGAGGGGGAAGGACACAAACACAACATTTGAGAGCAGGGACATCGGGAGATCTGTGGGAGGGAGAGGGCTTGGGGGGGAGGCGGCGTGGGAGGGGGGGAGGCGGCGTGGGAGGGGGAGGGGTGGGGGGAGGAGAGGTTTAAAACACAACGACACTGCAAGGACTTCCAGGAAAGAAGTTGGTATTTCCAAAAAATGGATCTGTGGTGAATTACCGGGGGTAGAAAAGATCAAGGTTTTGGATGGGGGAAGATAAGAGATAGTGGTGAACAGCTGTTTTAAAGACCTGGAGGGAGGAGTGGGATTGAAGGGAGTGGGGGAGTTTGTTCCAGAGGTGGGAGAAAAGAGTAATGAAGGAGTGAAGGTGAGCAGAAAGTCTTGATTTTGGCAGTTTAACCATAAGAGGGTTGCAGGCAGATCTTGTGCGACCTGTAGGAATATTTGGGGGACAGAGCCCAGAGAGAGCTGGGGGGGGGGGGGGCAAGGCCGGAGAGGAGTCGGTAGAAGACAGAAAGACCACCAAGCTGTTTGCGGTGAGTGAGTGAAAGGCCCTCGGAGTTAGCTTCATCGCGGGAGATTCCAATGATTCTGAACGCTTTGCTTTCAACAGCGTGAAGACGAGCTAGGTTTGAGGCAGGTGCACCAGCCCAGAGGGGAGAGCAGTATTCCATAGAGCTGCGGATGAAAGCCTTGTATGTGGTGAGGAGCTCAGGTGTGCCAAGGAAGGACTTCGCACGACGGAGGATGCCCAGTTGGCGACTGGCTTTGGAGGCCAGATTGGAAATGTGGTTTTCCCAGGAAAGATCATGGCAGATTGTGAGACTCAAGAGATTGAGGGACAGAACTTCTTGGAGAGGATTATTCAGAAAGTGGATGGGAGGGTTGTCCAGTCGGTCTTTTCGGAGAGACATCGTAAGAGTGTGAGATTTATCAGGATTGAAAGACATGTTCCACTTGTTTGCCCAGTCTGTGATTTTGTCCAGGTCTGCAGAGAGTGAGGAGGCTGCAGACTGTCGATCTGAGGGATGAGGAATGGAGCGGCAGACAGTGGAGTCATCAGCAAAGAGATAGAGAGGATTTTCAAGAGAGTCAGAGAGATCATTGATGAAGACCAGAAAAATCACAGGGCCCAGAACACTGCCTTGGGGAACTCCAGCCAGAACAGGAAGAGGAGATGAGAGAAACCCATTCAGGGCCACACGTTGACTCCGATCAGCGAGGAAGTCCGCCAGCCATAAGTGGAGATTTCCATGGATACAAAAAGAGGAGAGTTTGGTGAGCAGAGCATCCCACTCTAGGGGGAGGGAGGTGACTACGACTACTATTATGACTACAACTATTATAACTACTGCTACTATTACAACGGCTATTATTAAGACTACTACTACTATTATTATGACTACTATGATGAGGCCTACTACATTACGACTACTACTACTACTACTATTATAACGACTACTAATATTACTATTATTACAATGACTACTACTATTATAACGACTACTAATATTACTATTATTACAATGACTACTACTATTATAACGACTACTAATATTACTATTATTACAATGACTACTACTATTATAACGACTACTAATATTACTATTATTACAATGACTACTACTATTATAACGACTACTAATATTACTATTATTACAATGACTACTACTATTATTACGACTACTACTACTATTCTGACTAGTACTATTATTATAACTACTACTATTATGACTACTACCACTATTACGACTATGACTATTATTACGATTACTATTACTACTACCTCTACGATTATTATGACTATTACTACTACTATTATTATGACTACTATTATTACTACTATTTCGAATACTACTATTACGACTACTATTACTACTACTATTACTACTATTATTACGATTACTATTACGAAAAATCTACTATTACGACTACGACTACTACCACTACTACTATTATTATTACGACTAACCCTACTGTTATTACGACTACTACTTTTTTTTAAAGACCCCAACTACTTCGACCTTGTGGCTTCGGCTGTTGAACGTTTTTGGTTCAAGTCTTTCACAAACCCGCCGGTCGGGCCTGAAGTTCGATTGAAGGTGATTTGGGGGGGATTTTGTGAATGGCTCAGAGTGCCGGTGATAACTCACCGACACTCCATGCAATTCGGCACCGTAGGATCTTTAATGTCCACCAGCTGATTCAATTCACCATTCAATTCAATTCACCATTCAAAACCGTCAGCAGACGGAACTTGCACCTTTAGAAAGGTCGCTCTTGAGTCTGGAGGTCAGCGGTTCGGACCCGAACTCCGGTCGAGCCAAACCAAAGACAATCCTGATACCTGGGTGTCGGCCTTACAGGTGTGCAAGCGAATGACAGTCACACGTGCGACGCGTGCCGTGGCGGAGATTACGTCACAGTTGTACCTCTGACGCATTAATCACGGTCATAGGGTTTCAAGTATTTGTGAGTATCAGAGCCGACAAACCTCGAAGGTCACGTGTCTCAAGACCGCCGAAGGTACGGGAACCCTCGGAGGAGGGAGAAACCTTTCGGCGCATCAGCGGCTGACGTTCACGCCATGACGGCCTTGCCCGTCGGCGGCTTGATCTTGGAGCCGGAGGGACGAGCACGGCCGCGGTACGACGAGGATAAGGAGACATTCCTCCCCGCGAGACCCCTCTCTGTTCGCTGTCACTTCATTTTAATCGGAAAAGGCCGCGCGGCCTTCACTCGGCCCAACGACACTCGACATGTGTCTTTCCCTCTCTTTTCATGTCGTCCTCAAACTCAAACCGAACACGAAGCCCAAACTTTTCCGTGCGAGCGCCTCGTTCTTTTCATGTGCCGTGTCCCATCGACCCTCACCTGCGGCACGTCACACCCACGCAAGGCTGTCGATGACGTCACGAGAAGCCGTGAGCGGCGTGATGACCGCGTTTTTGAGTAAACCGGGGATTCAAAACGAGCAAAATGAGGATTCAAAACGAGCAAAACGGGGATTCGAAACGAGCAAAATGAGGATTCAAAACGAGCAAAACGGGGATTCAAAACGAGCAAAACGGGGATTCGAAACGAGCAAAATGAGGATTCAAAACGATCAAACCGCGGAATAAAAACGAGCAAACTGAGGATTCAAAACGAGCAAACCGAGGATTCAAAACAAGCAAACTGAGGATTCAAAACGAGCAAACCGAGGATTCAAAACGAGCAAACCGAGGATTCAAAACGAGCAAACTGAGGATTCAAAACGAGCAAAATGAGGATTCAAAACGAGCAAAACGGGGATTCGAAACGAGCAAAATGAGGATTCAAAACGATCAAACCGCGGAATAAAAACGAGCAAACTGAGGATTCAAAACGAGCAAACCGAGGATTCAAAACAAGCAAACTGAGGATTCAAAACGAGCAAAATGAGGATTCAAAACGAGCAAACCACGGAATAAAAACGAGCAAACTGAGGATTCAAAACGAGCAAACCGAGGATTCAAAACAAGCAAACTGGGGATTCAAAACGAGCAAACTGATGATTCAAAACGAGCAAACCACGGAATAAAAACGAGCAAACCGAGGATTCAAAACAAGCAAACTGGGGATTCAAAACGAGCAAACTGATGATTCAAAACGAGCAAACTGATGATTCAAAACGAGCAAACTGATGATTCAAAACGAGCAAACCACGGAATAAAAACGAGCAAACTGAGGATTCAAAACGAGCAAACTGAGGATTCAAAAAGAGGAAACTGATGATTCAAAAAGAGCAAACTGAGGATTCAAAACGAGCAAACTGATGATTCAAAACGAGCAAACTGATGATTCAAAACGAGCAAACCACGGAATAAAAACGAGCAAACTGAGGATTCAAAACGAGCAAAATGAGGATTCAAAACGAGCAAAATGAGGATTCAAAACGAGCAAACCGCGGAATAAAAACGAGCAAACTGAGGATTCAAAACGAGCAAACTGAGGATTCAAAAAGAGGAAACTGATGATTCAAAAAGAGCAAACTGAGGATTCAAAACGAGCAAACTGATGATTCAAAACGAGCAAACTGATGATTCAAAACGAGCAAACCACAGAATAAAAACGAGCAAACTGAGGATTCAAAACGAGCAAAATGAGGATTCAAAACGAGCAAACTGAGTATTCAAAAAGAGGAAACTGATGATTCAAAACGAGCAAACTGATGATTCAAAACGAGCAAACTGAGGATTCAAAAAGAGGAAACTGATGATTCAAAACGAGCAAACTGATGATTCAAAAAGAGCAAACTGAGGATTCAAAACGAGCAAACTGATGATTCAAAACGAGCAAACTGAGTATTAAAAAAGAGCAAACTGATGATTCAAAAAGAGCAAACTGATGATTCAAAACGAGCAAACTGAGGATTCAAAACGAGCAAACTGATGATTCAAAACGAGCAAAATGAGGATTCAAAACGAGCAAAGCGCGGAATAAAAACGAGCAAACTGATGATTCGAAAAGAGCAAAATGAGGACTCAAAACGAGCAAACCGCGGAATAAAAACGAGCAAACTGAGGATTCAAAACGAGCAAACTGATGATTCAAAACGAGCAAACTGAGTATTCAAAAAGAGGAAACTGATGATTCAAAACGAGCAAACTGATGATTCAAAAAGAGCAAACTGAGGATTCAAAACGAGCAAACTGATGATTCAAAACGAGCAAACTGAGTATTCAAAAAGAGGAAACTGATGATTCAAAACGAGCAAACTGAGTATTCAAAAAGAGGAAACTGATGATTCAAAACGAGCAAACTGATGATTCAAAAAGAGCAAACTGATGATTCAAAAAGAGCAAACTGATGATTCAAAACGAGCAAACTGATGATTCAAAAAGAGCAAACTGAGGATTCAAAAAGAGCAATCTGATGATTCAAAACGAGCAAACTGATGATTCAAAACGAGCAAACTGAGTATTCAAAAAGAGGAAACTGATGATTCAAAACGAGCAAACTGATGATTCAAAAAGAGCAAACTGAGGATTCAAAACGAGCAAACTGATGATTCAAAACGAGCAAACTGAGTATTAAAAAAGAGCAAACTGATTATTCAAAAAGAGCAAACTGATGATTCAAAACGAGCAAACTGAGGATTCAAAACGAGAAACATGAGGATTCAAAACGAGCAAACCGCGGAATAAAAACGAGCAAACTGATGATTCGAAAAGAGCAAAATGAGTACTCAAAACGAGCAAACCGCGGAATAAAAACGAGCAAACTGAGGATTCAAAACGAGCAAATTGAGGATTCAAAACGAGCAAAATGAGGATTCAAAACGAGCAAACCGCGGAATAAAAACGAGCAAACTGAGGATTCAAAACGAGCAAACTGAGTATTCAAAAAGAGCAAACTGATGATTCAAAACGAGCAAAATGAGGATTCAAAAAGGGCAAACTGATGATTCAAAAAGAGCAAACTGATGATTCAAAACAAGCAAAATGAGGATTCAAAACGAGCAAACTGAGGATTCAAAAAGAGCAAACTGATGATTCAAAACGAGCAAAATGAGGATTCAAAACGAGCAAACTGAGGATTCAAAAAGAGCAAACTGATGATTCAAAACGAGCAAAATGAGGATTCAAAACGAGCAAACTGAGCATTCAAAAAGAGCAAACTGATGATTCAAAACGAGCAAAATGAGGATTCAAAACGAGCAAACTGAGGATTCAAAACGAGCAAACTGATGATTCAAAACGAGCAAAATGAGGATTCAAAACGAGCAAAATGAGGATTCAAAACGAGCAAACTGATGATTCAAAACGAGCAAAATGAGGATTCAAAAAGAGCAAACTGATGATTCAAAACGAGCAAAATGAGGATTCAAAACGAGCAAACTGAGCATTCAAAAAGAGCAAACTGATGATTCAAAACGAGCAAAATGAGGATTCAAAACGAGCAAACTGAGCATTCAAAAAGAGCAAACTGATGATTCAAAACGAGCAAAATGAGGATTCAAAACGAGCAAAATGAGGATTCAAAACGAGCAAACTGATGATTCAAAACGAGCAAAATGAGGATTCAAAAAGAGCAAACTGATGATTCAAAACGAGCAAAATGAGGATTCAAAACGAGCAAACTGATGATTCAAAACGAGCAAACTGATGATTCAAAACGAGCAAACTGATGATTCAAAACGAGCAAACTGAGTATTCAAAAAGAGCAAACTGATGATTCAAAACGAGCAAACTGATGATTCAAAAAGAGCAAACTGAGGATTCAAAACGAGCAAACTGATGATTCAAAACGAGCAAAATGAGGATTCAAAACGAGCAAACTGATGATTCAAAAAGAGCAAACTGATGATTCAAAACGAGCAAACTGATGATTCAAAACGAGCAAACTGAGTATTCAAAAAGAGCAAACTGATGATTCAAAACGAGCAAACTGATGATTCAAAAAGAGCAAACTGAGGATTCAAAACGAGCAAACTGATGATTCAAAACGAGCAAACTGAGTATTCAAAAAGGGCAAACTGATGATTCAAAACGAGCAAACCGAGGATTCAAAACAAGCAAACTGAGTATTCAAAAAGAGCAAACTGATGATTCAAAACGAGCAAACTGATGATTCAAAACGAGGCAAACCAAGTATTCAAAAAGAGCAAGCTGAGGATTCAAAACGAGCAAACTGAGGATTCAAAACGAGCAAACTG
>NW_027618392.1:0-74405 GCF_964187855.1 Myxine glutinosa | reverse complement strand
TTGTTACAGACACGACTTTGATGTTATGGTGGGCCGAGCGGAATGGCCGCCGTGTCCGCACAAGTTACCCGATTATACTCGAACGTTGCCGAGTCGCGCTACGCTAGGTCAATGAAGGAAAAGGACACAACGGCTGGGATTAAAATGACACGACACCAGGGATACGGTTCTCAAGACCTCCGGAGGAGGTTATATTAGGGCGGAAGGTCAGATTACAACGACAAGAGGGACAGCATAGAAAGGCAGGCACTTAGACACACTCTTATATTAGCCCCGACAGACGACAGATAAACAGGACAAAGGCTGACTCACACGGGGATTGATGGCAAGGAAAGCGGGTATCGATGGCTCAAGGTGCACCGTTCTCGGAGGGGGTGCACCGTTCTCGGAGGTACTGCAATACCGGGTCGATGTGTGGAGCTCGCTCAGCGCTTGGAGGTCGCGACTTGTCTTCTTCAGTCGGGGGCGCATCTCTCGTCACGTCCGGTAAGTGGCCGCGTATATCCGGCGGGGAGTGACACGCCCTCGGCTCGTTAGCTCCGCCCCAGATGGAATCGGCCCGTTGCTTCTCATTGGGTGCGTGCGGGGGGGTTACCGGCTCCGCCCTTGACGAGGGGCTGACAAGGAGCCCCTTCGTGGTAACCCCGTCGGAGCGCATGGTCAATGGCGGCTAACAGAGCCGGTGTGAGGACGCACACTCCCCCCGCGCGCGCCATTGTTGTAGTTGTTGTAGTTGTTGTTGTAGTTGTTGTTGTAGTTGTTGTTTGGGGAAGAAGATGGGAGGAGGTATGGGAAGGTCCTAAACTCACTACTGGTGCCATACGATCACATTCTGGTGCAACGAAGAGTCAGAATTAATGGAAACGAGTCCTTAACTGACATAGACTAAGAATAACTAGCAAGATGTCCGAAAGTTGTCTACGTGAGATGCGGTGGACCTGGGCACGACATTTAATGGGGGAAAAAGGGGAAGGTCGGTTCTACAGAGTGTTATTTACAGGCAATGGGACTAGGGAATGGGGGGATTGGGGATAGTTGGGGAGTATTGGGGAAATAGGGGAGTATTTACAAGCGGATATTGAGGCCAAGTCCCATATCCGCAACATTGCACCCTTCTCTACCCTCGGGGCGTCCCGACCCGATAAATTTTTACCTATTTTAGTGTGGCACTCAGATGTAGTTCCCTCTACTATTAACTCAACCCTGAGTGCGACAGTTTTACAGATGTTCACAAATGAGTAAATATGTCCCCCTGCGACGTTGCACCCTTCTCCTCACAGAAACACACCCACAGGATAACCGAATCCGGAAAGAATTCGCAAACTAAACATACAGCCGGTAGGGAGCATTATTTACACAAGACTACGCTGATATTTACACTACGATCCAGGACCTGTTTTTGGAGGAACACATGCAGATGTTATGCATAGAGAGAGCACGCATGCCAGCATCGATACACCAACCCACGAGTGCTCTGTGGCCTACGGCCTTTAATAATGTGCAGAGCACCCCTTCCCAGCACCAAAAGCACCACCCCATCACACAGTCAGCACCATCCGGTGCAGTCACCATTGTTCAATGAATAAAAATAACTTCAACAACCCCTAACAGTAGTGTAATAATGTTGCTTCTGGGACACCTCCGTTTAACATGGGAAATCCCTATCTAATGTCATTTACCCCCTTGTCTTTTTCAAAAATCATAAACACCTCTATTTCTCCCACCCTCATCTTTATGAACCTTTTGTCTGTAGTACCTATCCTTAATGTTGTTCATTAGACCACTCAAACACTACAAATATTTGTTTTCTCTTATAGACCTATCATCCTTCTTCTACATATCATCTGGCAGATTAATCTTTGACCCACTCAAACATTGACCCATTCACTTCCATATTAATTCTTTCCCTCCCTCATTGCCCCTAAACACCTATATTTCTCTCACCCTGTTCTTTACGAACCTTCTAACCTTTTGACATGTTATCCTTATTCATTAGACCACTTAAACACCTGTGATCCTTCTGACCTCATGGACCTTTTAACCTTTTACTCTTAATATCATCTGGTGAATATAACCCACTCAAACAACGACCCTACAAATATTTGTTTATGCGTGGGAAATAATTTAATTCTCCTACAACTCTCTTCACCATCTAATATATTAACAAAAAATATGTTTGAGTTTGGTTCTTTATTAAGATATTTTAACTGAGCTAAGATAAAATGGTAAACCTCCCTCAATGTTCTTGCTTGAGCGCCTCCAGTGCCACATACCATTTTTAAATTAAAGTATATATTTTCCTGACAACCATCAAAGTTTTCCGTCCACTCAAAAATATTTCCATCTTTTTTACCCAATTCACCGGTATTTAAATTAATTCTCTTATTTGTTTTGTGAACTTTTTTACCAGTTGCCTTTTCAATTATACCTATTTGATATTTTTCACATTCATTATGTTTTCCATTTATATACCAAGGTTGATTACACCTCCACTCTTTAGTCTGGTTGATACTTGGTTCTATCATTTATATAATAGTAAAAAAGGCGGCGGTAGCCCGTTAAAATCCCCAACCCCCCCCCTTTTTAACTTATCACTTATATATATCTTATCACTTATATATATCTTATCACTTATGTATATCTTATCACTTATATATATATCTTATCACTTATATATATATCTTATCACTTATATATATATCTTATCACTTATATACTTATATAACCATAAGGGAGACTATCAATTCCATTTTCTAAAATAAACCTCTTATCATCAAAAGCCCCCAATGCTTTCTTATTTATCTCTTCTGAATATAATTGATGTTTATAACTTCTTATTCCATTAATCTTTCTAAACTCTTCTTTCTTTGTTGTTAAACAGTTATAATAATCCTTAAAGTTTATTGTTTCTTTAATAACATTTTTCTTTACACCTTTTAACTTCTTATCAGTCTTTTCAACGTTATTCACAATGTATTTATAAGCATAAGCCTTTGACCTCAATCCCACAAATTCACTCATAACATTTCCTCCTAATTCATCCTTGAACTTTCCAATCACCTTTTTATTTTTAGAAGAGAACAACTCACTCTCTGGACTGTAATTACTCGTGTCATAGATATTAATGTCTCTTTTCATGTCTGAATAAACATCGTTGGTATTAATTTTCAAAATAAAACTATCTGTATCCATATAAAGTAGATTAACATCATTTTGATATTTCTTCCTCAAGTTATTATAAAAGTAATCATACATTAATGACTTTGATAAATCAAGAATTGTTGTTCCAATATAAATAGGTTTGTTCATTTCAATACTCTCTTTAATCAAATGGATCGCACAAAAGTTCTCAGTAAAGACCTCAGCTCGAGTAAAACTCGGTCTATTAATTAATTTTGATGCTTGTTCCCAAGATGTTGATAGTCTGATATTTTGTCTTTTCCTCACATTCTCCATAGTCTTACCAAAGACCGCATTATTCATCAATTTATAAAAGTCTTTCTCAAAATCTGTTTTTGACTCTGTTCTTCTTTGTGTATTAAAATCAATGTACCCCTTTAACCAATGACTTTGATTGAACTTTAGAACCCTATGGATCTTCTCTACTCTTAGACCTTTTGATAAATATTGTCGCAAATTTCTTTGGTGTAGAACATAATTTTTCTTGTTATATAATGTAGTAAGTAATTTTTCTGTTGATTCACCTATATCAAACGATCGTTGATAATCACTCAACCATTCTTTCTTTGGACTTGCTTTCTCACAAGCAAATGGGAGATCTTTGTGTAGGTTATGGAGTTCCTCTGGATATTTTAAATCAATTTCAAAATAATAACCAACTTTTTCTTCATCCAATTCTTTTTGTGTAGAGATACATACATCTTGTAAAACGTTTTTGTAGTCTTTTTCCTTTACCCATCTAAGTTTTCCATAAGGAAGAGCCTGAGACATTGCCCAGCCATACAGGTTGTTCGCGTCATAGTACATCAAGTAAGAACTCTCTTTCGTTGGATCATAATTTGGAAGATATTTGTTATTTGCTTTTGCGTATCTACTCGAGCAGACTTGTGAAATTCCACCTCTTTTTGCCTTTTCAATCATCAAAAGCATATCAACATCGGTTATCAAATCCAAATCTTGTTTTGTCATTTTCAACATCGCACTCCAGGCCAATCCAGGTGCTGTGTAGTAGTGAGCAGGATCCAATCCATATCCAGTGCGACAAACAGATCTAAAGGCTTCAAATACATCGGCCAATAAAAGCACATCAGTTTTGAGATACAAATCGTGATACTCGCCAAGATTCTTGATGTTATATTTTTCCCAAACATTTTGTGCGTGTACATAATCTTTATCAGATATATGACTATTATTTAATTTGTTATAGAAATTTTCTTTTGAAGGAAGTTGTGTTTCATTGAATCTCTCAAATGAGTCCATATAGTCATAGGGGTAAATTCCCTTTTGTGTTAGAAAATCTTTATCTAAAAAATACTCTGAAAGACATGGAAACTCTTTTAGATTTTGAACCAAGTTAACCAATGGACTTGCCATGAATTTAAATGTATCAAGAAATCTGATATGAGTAATAGGAGATGTGTGAATTGTTTTTGTGAATGAAATGTATTTCTGATCCGTGTTTGGAATTGCTGAGATACTTCCAGAAGTCTTTGAGAGTTCCTTGATAAATAGATGTGTATCATAATGAGCGTTGTTATGAAGAAAGACAGGAATGAAAGAGGGGAGTTGATAATTAATATTACAACTTTGATGAGCCGGACCTCTATATTTACCAGTGAGATGACAATGGTCTCTAACCTTTAGACCTTTACCAATTTTCTCCTCACAAATATGACAGACATTGTTTTTTATAAATTCCCTTTTTTCTTTACTTGTTAAGGACATTGGTTTATTGGTTTCTCTCATTATCTTGGTTAATCGAACACAGTCTTTTTCTAGTCGTTTCACAAACTCCTCTGGGGTATTTGAGCCTCTATACATCTCTAACTTGTTATATTTATCACCAACGGATGATTTGATATAATAACAAAAACCACAAGGAGTATGTTTTTGATATTTATTTGTGTATGATTCTTTTGGATCTTGAGAAGCAGTATCAATTTTTTCTAAAATACTTTCAAAATCAGCATATATAACAAATGGATGTTTGATCTTTTTATTTTCATCTTTGAATGTGATCTTTGAGCCTTCTTTAGGCATATTGATTACCGTTGATTTATGTTCGCCACAATAATTTGAATGTTTATCTAATCTTTCTTGTGAATTGAAGAAGTTAAGACAACGCAAACAAATATATATTTTATTTGTTCTCTTACAGACTTGTGGTTTTATTAATTTAGCAATATCTTTGATGTATGTATAATGTGAATTTTCGTCTGAATTAAAATATAGAAGATTAATATGAGTTTGTTTACAATTGTCAGAAAGCTTTAAAACCTGAATGTTGTTTGTTTCTGTTAGACCATAAACATTAACTGATAAATTATTCATCTTTTCAAATTTAGGAATATCATTTAAAGTCATCGGAAACTTTAGATCTTTCGTATTTAATGTATTCTCATATTTTTTATAATGAGATACTCTTTCATCATGAAAATGTGGAGGATGTAAGTGTGCTAAAATAGACCAGAGAAAACATTTATTGTCTTTATTTTTGATATTGATAACTGCTTTTCTATTTTTGATAACACTGGGTAAATCAATGTAAGAAGAAGCTTTTAGAGGATCTGATTTAAGAATATGAATGTCTATGTAAATAATTTTTCCTATATTGAATCCACTTCCTACGATTGAATTATCCACATCTTGCTCTTGTTTAATAAGTTCATCATAGACTCCTGATGTTTTAAAATCTTGATATGAAGATATAAAGTGTGGCTCAGTTCTCATGTATGGTGCATCTATAACTCCTTCATCCTTTGTCATTTCTAATTTTACTCCCATATAAAATTTAAGTGGTTTCATTTCCTTTAGTGTTTTTTCAATCAACGTTTGAACAGCAGGTTTAACTATTTCTACAGCATCAACTATAGACTCTGGTTCAGGAGGTTTGAAGTTAAAGACTCTTATTTTAATATGTCCTTTGAATGCTCCATCAGAGTTTTTAGTTGTGATAAAATTTGATAAATGTAGATTTGTTTTAAGATGTATTTTGAAGCCTTTCTTGAGGATATTTTTATTACATGTAGAACAGTGTTTTGTTTCAGGTGGAAGAGGGGAAAGTTTGTTTAAAATGTTGTATGTATGTTTTGCGGTGAGAATATGTTGTTTATAATATTTTACTTCCTTCTCGCAAGTATCACAATAAACCATATTTATAGCGTGAGAAAACGTGGTGTTTTATATATATCACTGTGCTTAAAATAAAACACTTTTGAGCTTTACAGCTCCGTTTTATATATATCGCTGTGCTTAAACTAAAACACTTTTTCACTCAGAATCATCTAAGTCATAACTATCACATGAATACTCAGAATCATACTCGGAGTCATCAATAAAGCTACTCTCATAACTATCATTTGAGCACAAACTATTAGTATCATAACTATCATCTGTGTTCAATGAAATACTATCATCACCATCGTCCAAGTTCAATGAAATACTATCATCACTATCGTCTGAGTTCAATGAAATAGTAAAATCTTCACTGCTGTATTGACTCATATTTAATTAGCAAGAAAAATATTCCCATCAATATCTATATACTTTCTTTCATTAACAGATTCAATCTCTACAATTTTTATATCAAAAGTTATCTTTAAATAATCTCTAACTATCATAGAACGAAATGACATTTCACCAGAAATATTAACATCATTCATTTTACTTAGATCTACACCCTTTGGATTATTAAAGAAAATACAAATGTCTCCTCTAGAATTATTAATGGTCTTATCATTCTTTTTCAAAGTATCGTGGTCAATCACTTTTTCAAGCTTTGAATAAATTGCCAGGAGTAGAGGAGAAACTTTTGTTAGATTTACTTTAATGGATGTCTTTCCAGGTATAGTTAGAGCTCTTCCTTTAAATGAAATAGAGGGGCTCATGTTATTTTCCATAACTGGTTTTACCCAAAAATTTCCATATTTATCTTTGTTCAATTTAACATCTTTGACATATTTTTCTATATCTTCCACCGAAGTAGAGATTGATTGAAATTTGTCTTTTGTGCTTTGAAACATTGTATTTATTAATGAATAAACTTGCGTTTAGTTTAAGTAAAAATTTACCACATAAATATGATAAGTTCTGAAGGATATTTAGAATTTCCAGACTCTCCATATGATAAATTAGAGAATTGTCCGGCTTGTGATAGAGTGGGGCTTAATGATGAGGATTCATATAAACAATGTATTTTCTGTGATTTAATTTTAATTAATGATAATAAGAAATATAAAAAAATATATAACTCTTTTAAATTAGAACCAAAAATGAATTACTTTACAAGATTAATAAGAGAGATGAATGTTAAGTATTGTGATGATAATACACCATTTCTTTCAAGGGAAGAGACTAATTGTATTGAGGAAATGTATAAGGGTTTAATGATATTTATTATTCAAAATAATTTTAATGGAAATGTTAATACAAGATACTATATAAATAAAATAATGGATTATTTTGAAATTAAACCCGAACTCAGGATAAAATATAGAGTTTCTCAAATAGCTCAAAAAAAGTTGGATAACTTGTTTTCCAAATATATAAATGAATGATTTTTTACCCGTTTGGGAAAATAAGATAAAATTTAATAACCATAAAAACATTCCAAATTCATTGAGATGTCTAATAGTTGGTTCAAGCGGATGTGGAAAAACCTGTTTACTTTTAAAGATGCTCCTTGGTTCTAATTTTTTAGATTATGATAATTTAATAATTTTTACAAAGTCAAGTTTTCAACCCGAGTATCAACTACTCTCACAGGGTTTTAATGCGGGTCTTAAAAAGGAAGACATTATCGGTTTATTTAAACTTCAAAACAAACTAAATGATTATAATATTGATGATATAATACAATTATTTTGTGATACACAGAAATCAAAATCGAAACCCATAACTTGTATTCTCAGTGATAATACGGATGATATACCTTCACCTCAAGATTTAGATAAATCAAAAAAGAACCTTGTCATCTTTGATGATTGTGTTAATGAGAGAAACCAAACAGTAATGGATAGCTACTATACAAGAGGGAGACATTCTTCTTGTAATTGTATATATCTTAGTCAATCATATTTTCAACTCCCTCGACGCTCAATAAGAAACAATGCCAATACTTTTATTTTATTTAAGTTAAATTCAATAGATGTAAATAATTTTTGGAGAGATAATTGCTCTACGTTATGTAGTAAAAAAGAATTTGAAAATTATATGAAACACACGATTGGAAAATATAAATATATTGTTGTGAAACAAGATGAGATACTAAATGATATTTTTCAATAAATAAATACAGAAAATGAATACTGAAGAAAGAGAAAGAAAGTTTAAGGAACATCAACAATTAGTTTCAAAAGTTGTTAAACAACAGGAAGAGATAAAGAAGAAACGGAGACAGAAACTAACTGGTGAAGAAGCCTTTGAAAGAAAACAAGAGAAATTCTTTAAACCACTTTTGAAAACTCAACACCCTACAGTTCCCACGGTAGAATTTACTCCGAAAAAACTTCAAATGCTCAAAGATTTTAGTCAGATAACAAAACAAGAACTTGGTGAATTAGAATATGATGACGAGGGATTATTTCGGAAACTTGAGCAGGTAAATCAACCCCCTAATTATGTTGTGGAAGCTCTTCAAAACAATGAATATTCTGCGGGTTCAAAAACCAGAGCAGGTCTCATTCCAACAGAAGAACCAGCAGTGTTTCATCTTGTGGAAGAAAAGGTATTGATATTTAATGATGAATTGATGTTCTTGAGTTCTACTCAACCAAATGTTAAATTAACTCCAAGATTAATGTTTCTTCTAACAAACCCCGGATTCAGCGGTTCAAAATATTTTGAGGAACCACTTGATATGGAAAGAGAGGAAGATAGGGTATATATTGAGTTGTTAAATACACTTGATTATGGAGTTTCTGTTGCTGGTAAAAGTAAGAAGAATGAGAAGGAGAAACATATTATTGATGCTTTAAGTAAGCTTGGTTCGGGTGTTAGTTTTCTTCCAAATGACCCATCACAATTAGTTAATAGGCTATTATTGTTATTAGGTAGTAAGAAGGCTGGAAACAACAATTGTTTTAATGAATCCTCAGCCATTTTAGATCAGTTGATGAACATGAAAATAATTAATAAATGTCAATACAAAGATATTTTATTAGATATTAAATAAGATGAGAAGCACAATTCTTAGTTTTAATTTCACAACGAGCGATTACACAGCTTCATTCCCTTACCCACTACAACTTGACCCCCTTACCTCATATGAGGCATCTTTGTTGTCAATGGAAACTTACAATACCCTTTTTAATATCACAGAGAAAAACAACAAGTTTAGTTATAATCCAGGCACTGCCTACAAAACTATAACTGTTTCACCTGGAGCTTACGAGATTTCTCAAATATCTTCAGAAGTCTCTCGCCTTATGAAAGAAAAAGGTGATGAACCAAAAAATATTGTAATAGATATTCAAACACACACTTCAAAATCAACTATTAAACTGAAAAATAATTATAAAGTTGATTTCACGATTGAAAATTCGTTCAGAGAGCTATTGGGTTTCTCTTCAAAAAAGATTGAAAATAACGGGACGTTTTACAGTGATAATGTTATCCAAATATCCTCCGGTATAAATTCAGTATTAATTCATTGTGATTTGATTGATGGTGCTTATAACGATGGAATAAGAACAAATACAATATTTTCATTCAGTGCATACTCAACCCCGATTGGTTATAAATTTAATATGGAACCAAAAAATCTTGTCTATTTACCTGTGTCAGGAAAAACCATATACAGAGTAAATTTTAGGATAACCGACCAAGATAATCGTATGATATCCTTTAATGATGAAATTATATCCATCAGAATTCACCTACGTGAAGTTTTTCAATAAATAAATAATGGTTATTGTAAGAAAACACGAGTTGGGAAAATATAAAATAATTACAGGGGAGGGCATGTTCCTTTCACCAGACTATACAAGGTATGTGGGTAAAGGATATTATAAACCTAAGAGACAACGGGGTGTGGGTCATCAATTTCGAAATAAAGGAGATGGGATAATTGATACTCTAATGGGTATTGGTTCAACCATTCTTAAACATAAAGACCTAATTGGTTCAACTGCTTCTCTCATGGGAAATGTAGCAGGTGTTGTAAAGAGTATAAAAGATGCTCAAAAGGAGTCCCATAAATTACAAGCAATCAAAGAAATTAAAAAAGGTAAAACTCAACTATCTTCACAAGAACGACAAAAAATCATTAAAATACTTGGGTCAGGGTTTCAACAATTTTAATACTATATAAATACAAGTATGGAAGCGATTGATAGTATCTATGATTTGGATGATACGATTATCATTTCAAACTCTACTAAAAAGGAAGACTATTTTAAGGTAAATGCTATTACAGGAACCGACTGGAATTCAAACGGAACAAAAAGTTTTGAAATAAATAATCAACAAACTTACTTGAATATAGCTGATAGTTTCTTGCTGTGTAAATTTAAATTCACTAAGGCTGCGAATAATACTAATGCTACACTCGTAAATGATTTCTTCTGGAAAATGTTTGACAGTGTTCGCCTGTATATTGGAACACAAGAGGTTGAAGCGGTTGATTATGTCTCTGCTACATCTGAAATGATGAAATTTACACTATATTCGTTTGGTGATAGAATGGGTAAGGGAGCTGTTGAAGGCTTTATTCCTGATATGTCAACGGGAACAAACACAGACCCTGGTTATAGTCAAAGGAAGTCAATGTATAATGATGACGCAAAAGCTGAGAATAGTTTTACCGTAGCAGTACCTCTTAAAGGTATATTTGGATTTTGTGATTATGATAAAGTTTTGTATGGTCTTAAAATTAGATTTCAACTACAAAGGAATGATAATGTAAATAGATTGCTTTTTGGGGCTGAAAATGCTTTTGGCGACAATAATAAATTTGTTATTAATGATTTGTGTTGGTATATCAATGAATATACTCCTAATCTTAAAACGGAGGAGATGTTAAATAGAAGACTTAACTCAAAGAAACCGCTAAATGTATCATACCTTAAAAGAAGATGTCAACACGTTAAACTGGAACACACTACCTACACTTGGAATTTGGGTGTTCTTGAAGGAAAGCCACGATACCTATGGCTCATTTTTAAAAAACCAGATGGAGAGGAGGGTACTAATAAGAATAATGCGCTGAGTGATAATGCTAAGGTGAAACAACTTCGGGTTTCTCTTGATGGCACATTTTATCCGCGAGATAGATTGGAAATTGATTGGGAAAAAAATGATTATGCGGAAGCCTACAAGTCCTACCAAAAAGTGTGTGAAAGTAATGGTAATAATGATCCTATTTTGGATATGGTTGCATTTAAAGGTTTATATACAATCTACGCAATTGACCTGAGTTCTCAAAAGGAAACTATAAAGTCTAATCGAGTGGATACTTCTCTATACATTGAAAGAGGGGAGAATGAAGAAGTTGATGCTTATTGTTTGCTTTTGGAGGAAACAGAATTACAGATTAATACAGATAATGGTGTTATGATTAATATCACATAGGTTTTTTCTCATAAATAAATGGTAGGGGTATATGTTAATCAAATCAATCTTAATAAATTAACATCTTGTATTCAAAATCAAAAGCCTTGTATTATTAATGTTAATACAATTCAAAGAAAAGGAGCTGTAAGAATTGATGTTTTACTCACACACACACAAGTAAAAACACTAAATGATGTTGGATCACTTAAAATTAAAATGACGAAACCTATGTTAAAGAAATATTCAATAGACGAGTCAAGAGGAGGATTTCTCCCGTTTCTAATTCCTTTATTTGCTGGTTTAAGTGCGGCGGGAGCATTGACTGGTGGTATTTCAGCAGCGGTAAAAACTGCTAACGAAAGGAAGGCACAACTAAAAGCTCAAAAAGAATTGGAAAGACATAACAAGGAGTTGGAGAAACAAATTAGTGGAAGTGGTGTAATTGTAGATTTTGCTCAAAAACTTGAAAGTCTACCTGATAAAGCTAGATTGTTGGTTGGTGATATGCTTTCCTCTATCGCTCAAGCGGGTGTTAAACTAACTAAACGGGGTAATGGATTGTATCTTTCTCATAAATAAATGGATAAATGGTTTAAACAATTTGGAAAGAATACAACGTCAAATATAGAACTAGCCAAGTATTGTAAAACACTAAAAATTGATAATGTGGTAATCTGTATGAGAGATGAATTAATACATATAAATAAGAATACAAAGAATATTATTATGAATTTAGACACACAGAATGGTTCTCATTGGGTTTGTATTCATAATAGTCAGGATAAATATTATTTTGATAGTTATGGTATGCCACCACCTGTTGAAGTAATACAATTCTTACAGAATGGTGTTTATCAAACATTTCAAGTTCAAGAAATTAATTCTAAATGTTGTGGTCAATTATGTTTATATGTATTATTTCAACTCAACAATAATGAAAATTTTTATGATATCATTTTTAATCTAATATAAATGACTTATGTTGGAAAAGATGGTTCTATCTTTGGAAAATCCTCTCAGGATATTGATTTATCAAATTATTATACAAAGGCACAGGCTGAACGACAAAAATATAGTGTAAGTAAAAATATTAATATGAAGAATACTTATAAATTAATCAATTATCCAAACCCTACAGATGCGAATGACTTAATTAGATTAAGTGATTTATCACAATATATATTTTTAAAGAAAACAGCACGTTTTGTGAAAGAAGTAAAATTTACAACCACAACACCTGGTTATACTGACCATACACCTTTCCTCATTGAATTTAACTACCTGCTTACAATTGAATTTTATAAAGAAGGACATTTAGTTAATATGCGAATTAATAAATGGGGGTATGATATGCCTGATTTAGGGTATAATTGGTCTTTTTCAATAAACATAGAAGACCTACATGATTTAAATCAGTCTCGTAAAGAAGAATATTATCCACTTGGTGAGGATAAGGATTTATGTGGAAGTACAATTAGTAAACAACAAATACGTGATTTTAAGAAAAGAAAAATATATGATAGTATAGCGATGGTTCGCATGACAAAGAAGGAAGGTAATGAGATAAGGATAGAAAGCCGAGGAATACAAACCGATTTGGTAGTGGGAAGATGGGGTGGTATTACCTGTCATAATATTAATCTCACATATATTTCTGATACATAAATGGCAGGAAGAAGACTACAAGAGAATTATAATTTTTGTATTCAAGGATACCTACAAGAAAAGGGTGCTCGGTATTACATACCTTATGATTTGGAGCATATACATGGGAATTTTGTCATTAAAAACTGGCCTTATACTGATATTGTTAAACCCACAAATAGAGACTTGTTTAAAATATTAAATAAAAATGAACTTCTCAAAGTTATGAAATATAAAACTCTTTTAGAAATCGTCAACAAATCTTATTGGTATCCTATTATGAGAAAAATAATTATAGATACAAGAATATCTCAAAATCCAGATGAGTATATGTATAATATTCTTTGGGGTTCAAACTCAAGGGTAGCAAGGGATGAGGAAGGAGTTGAAGAAGAGAAGGAGGAAAGAGAGAAAAAGGAGAAGGAGGAAAGGGAGAGGGAGGAGAAGGAGGAGAGGGAGAAAAAGGAGGAGAAGGAGGAGAGGGAGAAAAATGAGAAGGAGGAAAGGGAGAAAAGGGAGAAGGAGGAAAGGGAGAAAAGGGAGAAAAAGGAGAAGGAGGAGAGGGAGAAAATGGAGGAGGAGGAGAGGGAGCAAAGAGAGAGGGAGGAAAAATATAAAAAGATGGAAATCATTGAGATTCATAAAAGATTGAGTGTATTAAAGCAAATAAATCAATCTCAACGCACCGAAGAGGAAATTAAAGAATTAACAACTCTTATGAAGATAATGGTTTCAAAAATAAGAACGTCAATGTCTTCAATTTCAGGGAGGAGATTTAAACGAGAAAGTGGTGAAGAAGAAGAAGAAGAAGAAGGAAAAGATTATGTGATTGATGATGTTGGTGTCATTGACTTTAGTTAGTTTTTATTTGTAAATAAATGGAGGAGAGAGTGAAGGCATTCCTTAGGATTCTTTATGTTTTAAAAATAAAGATTGAAATGTATATGTTGAAAACCAAAAAGGTTTTGATACTCTGTCGGAATTTTTCTGATAAATAAATATGAGTTATTGTCTCAAATGTAAAAAGAAAACTAAATCTAAAAATATCTCTTATGTTAAAGCTAAAAATAATAGAGTTTATCAAAAAGGAATATGTCAAGTATGTGGCTCTAAAAAGTGCCAATTCATCTCTCCTAAAAGAGGAGGAGACATACAAAAGTTTCTGTCAGGAAGTAAATTTACAACAACTGGAATTCCAGGGGAATTACACCTTCCAGGGTATTCTTTCTGTGGTCCAGGAACAAACTTGGATAAAAGATTAGATGAGGCTGACAATCCTAAACCTTGGTCTAAACCTACAAATAGGGTTGACGAAGTGTGTATGAAGCATGATATTGCTTATGGGAAAACCACTACGTTGACTGAAAAACATAAAGCCGACAGCGAAATGTTGTATAATTTGTCTTTGATACAAAATCCAACGTTGAGAGAGAAAGTTGATAGGTTTATTGTGAGAAATTTGATAAATGCTAAATTGAAACTTGGTCTTGGTTATTCCTCAAAAAACTATTAGGCTCTAATGATGTCATCAAGACTGAGGAGCTTTTGGCTGAAGAATTACACAAACCTATAATCACAAAGTTTAAAAGAAGGAAGGTTTATTCTAAATACACTGACCACATATGGTCCGCTGATTTAATTGAATTGAATAATGACAGGGGATACAGGTATGCTTTAACCGTTATTGATTTGAGGAGTAGATTTGCCTGGGTTGTCCCTTTAAAAAATAAAAGGGGTGATACTTTAATGTTAGCCTTTAAGCTAATATTTGATCGGGATAAAAGGAAACCAAAGAAGTTATGGACTGATGAGGGAACAGAGTTCTATAACAAAATATTCATGAAATTTCTTAAGGGGAAGGGTATTAAATTATACAGCACCTTTAATGAAGGAAAGGCAGTTGTTATTGAGCGTTTTAATCGTACTTTAAAAGAGAAATTATATAAAAAATTCACACAACTCGGTTCTCAAAAATGGGTGTATTTAATTCAGGATATTGTAGATAATTACAATAATACAGTTCATTCATCAACACAATCAAAACCATCAGAAACATTTACAAAATTAGAATATGAAAAGGAGATTAATTTGAGAAAGCCCAAGTTTAAAGTTGGTGATATTGTAAGAATATACAAATGGAAAAGTCATTTTGAGAAAGGTTATACACAAAAATGGACTCGTGAATTATTTAAAATCATTGATGTAATGGATACAGTCCCTTGGACCTACAAATTATATGATTTAAATGGAGAAGAAATCTTGGGTTCATTTTACTCACAAGAATTACAAAAAACACAAGTAAGCAGATAATACCCTTGAAAATAATAAATAAATAAATAAAATGTAATGGGGATACGTTTTTAAATCTGTGAACCCCAAACACAGAATCCCACAACTTTTTAGTTGGGGCTTAACTTTTGTGTGTGTATAATGGGGATACGTTTTTAAATCTGTGAACCCCAAACACAGAATCCCACAACTTTTTAGTTGGGGCTTAACTTTTGTGTGTGTATAATGGGGATACGTTTTTAAATCTGTGAACCCCAAACACAGAATCCCACAACTTTTTAGTTGGGGCTTAACTTTTGTGTGTGTATAATGGGGATACGTTTTTAAATCTGTGAACCCCAAACACAGAATCCCACAACTTTTTAGTTGGGGCTTAACTTTTGTGTGTGTATAATGGGGATACGTTTTTAAATCTGTGAACCCCAAACACAGAATCCCACAACTTTTTAGTTGGGGCTTAACTTTTGTGTGTGTATAATGGGGATACGTTTTTAAATCTGTGAACCCCAAACACAGAATCCCACAACTTTTTAGTTGGGGCTTAACTTTTGTGTGTGTATAATGGGGATACGTTTTTAAATCTGTGAACCCCAAACACAGAATCCCACAACTTTTTAGTTGGGGCTTAACTTTTGTGTATGTGTGAGTGAGTCATAATAATATACAAACCCTAACCCAACCCCATCCCTAACCCAAACCCATCCCTAACCCAACCCATCCCTAACCCAACCCCATCCCTAACCCAACCCCATCCCTAACCCAACCCCATCCCTAACCCAACCCCATCCCTAACCCAACCCCATCCCTAACCCAACCCCAACCCTAACCCAACCCCATCCCTAACCCAACCCCATCCCTAACCCAACCCATCCCTAACCCTCACATTCAAAATCCCAACCCTAACCCAATCCCATCCCTAACCCAACCCCAACCCATCCCTAACCCTCACATTCAAAATCCCAACCCTAACCCAACCCATCCCTAACCCAACCCCATCCCTAACCCAACCCCATCCCTAACCCAACCCCAACCCTAACCCTCACATTCAAAATCCCAACCCTAACCCAACCCCATCCCTAACCCTCACATTCAAAATCCCACCCAAACCCTAACATAATCTTTCTTTTCTTCTTTTTTAAATACGTATTTCTTTTTTTTTTTTTCCTCTTCCTCCAATTCTGTCTTTCAAGGCTTTTAAGTTTGAAGAAGTAGAAATGGGAAGAAAGAATTTTCCAGCATTTTCTTCCTCGAACTTTCTTGATATTGCTTAAATCAAGCGTCATTAAATAAAGAACATTGTTCATTGCTTTAGAATCCAAAGAGTCTCCAAGAGGAACCCCACAGGTAGAGTCTCCAAAATAAAACCAACTTTCCAAGTTCCCAAGGTATAACCACATTCCTGTTGAGCCTCCAAGATAGGTATCACATTCCGAGTCATCAAAACAAAACCCCCATTCCGAGTCTCCAAAAATATAACCATCTTTCCAAGTCCCCAAGGTAAAACCACAATTTTCAGAAATATTGGGGGTTTCCGTGATAAGTCTCACATAGTATAACTGCGGACCATCAGGGAAAACTTCCCTTTCCCAATTTTTTAGGGTTTCTATGATGTGTCTCACATAGTATAACTGCGGACCATCAGGGAGAATTCCCATTTCACAATTTTTTAGGGTTTCTATGATGTGTCTCACATAGTATAACTGCGGACCATCAGGGAGAATTCCCATTTCACAATTTTTTAGGGTTTCTATGATGTGTCTCACATAGTATAACTGCGGACCATCAGGGAGAACTCTCCTTGCCCAATTTTTTAGGGTTTCTATGATGTGTCTCACATAGTATAACTGCGGACCATCAGGGAGAACTCTCCTTGCCCAATTTTTTAGGGTTTCTATGATGTGTCTCACATAGTATAACTGCGGACCATCAGGGAGAACTCTCCTTGCCCAATTTTTTAGGGTTTCTATGATGTGTCTCACATAGTATAACTGCGGACCATCAGGGAGAACTCTCCTTGCCCAATTTTTTAGGGTTTCTATGATGTGTCTCACATAGTATAACTGCGGACCATCAGGGAGAACTCTCCTTTCCCAATTTTCAGAAATTTGTGGGTCTCCAATGTATGACTTGTATTCTGGCTCATCAAGGTAGAACTTGTTCAGTGGGTTTTGTTTTGATAACTCACAACAAGTATCATCATGGTAAAACTCTTTTTCAGGATTTTGTGGATCTCCAAGGTATAACTCTTTGGCTGGGTCATCAAGGTAGAACTCGTTCTGGGGGTCTTGGTTGTTCAAAATGTCTTCAAACAAAAAAATAACTTCATCCCAAGTTGTGTTAAAAGCAGAATTTTCATTTCGTATCTCAGATACAATTTCCTGTGAAAGAAAATAACAATGTATTAATTTAATACAATATTTTTTATTTGTATAAATCAAGCTCTATGAATATTAAAATAAACTTTGTTAACTCTTACACGAGTCTCATCTTAAAAAAAAAAAAAATTTAAATAAATAAATAAATAAATAAACAAACTTACCTCCATTGATAAGAGGTTCGAGTCCAGTTCATCAATCTGAAGGTTGAGTTCTACACAGGTAGTAGGACTCCATGGAATAGCAAAGTTATCCCATTCCATTTCGGCATAGTAGTCCATTCTCAAGTGAAGCAGAAAGCGTGTTTGAAAAAGCCTGTGTGGTCGGTGCCTTTTATAAGGACTGGGTGTGTCTTCCTGTGGAAATTCCCTGGGCGTGTCTTAACTGGAAATGATGTGATGGAAATTCCCTGAAAATGATGTAATGTATTACCTGGAAATGATACAATGCTGAAGAGTTTATAAAGTGGGTGGGACTTAGCAAAAGTGGGAGGAGCTTAGCAAAAGTGGGCGGGGCTTAGTAAAAAGTGGGCGTGGCTTAACAAAAAGTGGGCGGGGCTTAGTAAAAAATGGGCGTGGTTTACCAAAAAGTGGGCGGAGCTTACCAAAAAATGGTATGTGGCACTGGAGGCGCTCAAGCAAGAACATTGAGGGAGGTTTACCATTTTATCTTAGCTCAGTTAAAATATCTTAATAAAGAACCAAACTCAAACATATTTTTTGTTAATATATTAGATGGTGAAGAGAGTTGTAGGAGAATTAAATTATTTCCCACGCATAAACAAATATTTGTAGGGTCGTTGTTTGAGTGGGTTATATTCACCAGATGATATTAAGAGTAAAAGGTTAAAAGGTCCATGAGGTCAGAAGGATCACAGGTGTTTAAGTGGTCTAATGAATAAGGATAACATGTCAAAAGGTTAGAAGGTTCGTAAAGAACAGGGTGAGAGAAATATAGGTGTTTAGGGGCAATGAGGGAGGGAAAGAATTAATATGGAAGTGAATGGGTCAATGTTTGAGTGGGTCAAAGATTAATCTGCCAGATGATATGTAGAAGAAGGATGATAGGTCTATAAGAGAAAACAAATATTTGTAGTGTTTGAGTGGTCTAATGAACAACATTAAGGATAGGTACTACAGACAAAAGGTTCATAAAGATGAGGGTGGGAGAAATAGAGGTGTTTATGATTTTTGAAAAAGACAAGGGGGTAAATGACATTAGATAGGGATTTCACATGTTAAACGGAGGTGTCCCAGAAGCAACATTATTACACTACTGTGGTTTCCTGCACCAACACAAGTGCGAAAAGTGGTATTTCAACACTAACACAAGTGCGGAAAGTGGTTTTTCAACACTATCACAAGTGCAAAAAGTGTTTTTTCCACACTAATACAAGTGCAAAAGTGGTTTCCTGCACCAACACAAGTGCGAAAAGTGGTTTTTCAACACTAACACAAGTGCGAAAAGTGGTTCTTCAACACTAACACAAGTGCGAAAAGTGTTTTTTCCACACTAATACAAGTGCAAAAGTGGTTTCCTGCACCAACACAACTGCGAAAAGTGGTTTTTCAACACTAACACAAGTGCGAAAAGTGGTTTTTCAACACTAACACAAGTGCGAAAAGTGGTTTTTCAACACTAACACAAGTGCGAAAAGTGGTTTTTCCACACTAATACAAGTGCAAAAGTGGTTTCCTGCACCAACACAAGTGCGAAAAGTGGTTTTTCAACACTAACACAAGTGCGAAAAGTGGTTTTTCAACACTAACGCAAGTGCGAAAAGTGTTTTTTCCACACTAATACAAGTGCAAAAGTGGTTTCCTGCACCAACACAAGTGCGAAAAGTGGTTTTTCAACACTAACACAAGTGCGAAAAGTGGTTTTTCAACACTAACACAAGTGCGAAAAGTGGTTTTTCAACACTAACACAAGTGCGAAAAGTGGTTTTTCAACACTAACACAAGTGCGAAAAGTGGTTTTTCCACACTAATACAAGTGCAAAAGTGGTTTCCTGCACCAACACAAGTGCGAAAAGTGGTTTTTCAACACTAACACAAGTGCGAAAAGTGGTTTTTCAACACTATCACAAGTGCGAAAAGTGTTTTTTCCACACTAATACAAGTGCAAAAGTGGTTTCCTGCACGAACACAAGTGCGAAAAGTGGTTTTTCAACACTATCACAAGTGCGAAAAGTGGTTTTTCAACACTAACACAAGTGCGAAAAGTGGTTTTTCAACACTATCACAAGTGCAAAAAGTGTTTTTTCCACACTAATACAAGTGCAAAAGTGGTTTCCTGCACCAACACAAGTGCGAAAAGTGGTTTTTCAACACTAACACAGGTGTGAAAAGTGGTTTTTCAACACTAACACAAGTGCGAAAAGTGGTTTTTCCACACTAATACAAGTGCAAAAGTGGTTTCCTGCACCAACACAAGTGCGAAAAGTGGTATTTCAACACTAACACAAGTGCGAAAAGTGGTTTTTCAACACTATCACAAGTGCAAAAAGTGTTTTTTCCACACTAATACAAGTGCAAAAGTGGTTTCCTTCACCAACACAAGTGCGAAAAGTGGTTTTTCAACACTAACACAAGTGCGAAAAGTGGTTTTTCAACACTAACACAAGTGCGAAAAGTGGTTTTTCAACACTATCACAAGTGCAAAAAGTGTTTTTTCCACACTAATACAAGTGCAAAAGTGGTTTCCTGCACCAACACAAGTGCGAAAAGTGGTTTTTCAACACTAACACAAGTGCGAAAAGTGGTTTTTCAACACAATCACAAGTGCAAAAAGTGTTTATTCCACACTAATACAAGTGCAAAAGTGGTTTCCTGCACCAACACAAGTGCGAAAAGTGGTTTTTCAACACTAACACAAGTGCGAAAAGTGGTTTTTCAACACTATCACAAGTGCAAAAAGTGTTTATTCCACACTAATACAAGTGCAAAAGTGGTTTCCTGCACCAACACAAGTGCGAAAAGTGGTTTTTCAACACTAACACAAGTGCGAAAAGTGTTTTTCCACACTAATACAAGTGCAAAAGTGGTTTCCTGCACCAACACAAGTGGGAAAAGTGGTTTTTCAACACTAACACAAGTGCGAAAAGTGTTTTTTCCACACTAATACAAGTGCAAAAGTGGTCTCCTGCACCAACACAAGTGCGAAAAGTGGTTTTTCAACACTAACACAAGTGCGAAAAGTGGTTTCCTGCACCAACACAAGTGCGAAAAGTGGTTTTTCAACACTAACACAAGTGCGAAAAGTGTTTTTCCACACTAATACAAGTGCAAAAGTGGTTTCCTGCACCAACACAAGTGGGAAAAGTGGTTTTTCAACACTAACACAAGTGCGAAAAGTGTTTTTTCCACACTAATACAAGTGCAAAAGTGGTTTCCTGCACCAACACAAGTGCGAAAAGTGGTTTTTCAACACTAACACAAGTGCGAAAAGTGGTTTTTCAACACTAACACAAGTGCGAAAAGTGGTTTTTCAACACTAACACAAGTGCGAAAAGTGGTTTTTCCACACTAATACAAGTGCAAAAGTGGTTTCCTGCACCAACACAACTGCGAAAAGTGGTTTTTCAACACTAACACAAGTGCGAAAAGTGGTTTTTCAAAACTATCACAAGTGCGAAAAGTGTTTTTTCCACACTAATACAAGTGCAAAAGTGGTTTCCTGCATGAACACAAGTGCGAAAAGTGGTTTTTCAACACTAACACAAGTGCGAAAAGTGGTTTTTCAACACTAACACAAGTGCGAAAAGTGGTTTTTCAACACTATCACAAGTGCAAAAAGTGTTTTTTCCACACTAATACAAGTGCAAAAGTGGTTTCCTGCACCAACACAAGTGCGAAAAGTGGTTTTTCAACACTAACACAAGTGCGAAAAGTGGTTTTTCAACACTAACACAAGTGCGAAAAGTGGTTTTTCAACACTATCACAAGTGCAAAAAGTGTTTTTTCCACACTAATACAAGTGCAAAAGTGGTTTCCTGCACCAACACAAGTGCGAAAAATGGTTTTTCAACACTAACACAGGTGCGAAAAGTGGTTTTTCAACACTAACACAAGTGCGAAAAGTGGTTTTTCCACACTAATACAAGTGCAAAAGTGGTTTCCTGCACCAACACAAGTGCGAAAAGTGGTTTTTCAACACTAACACAAGTGCGAAAAGTCGTTTTTCAACACTATCACAAGTGCAAAAAGTGTTTTTTCCACACTAATACAACTGCAAAAGTGGTTTCCTGCACCAACACAAGTGCGAAAAGTGGTATTTCATCACTAACACAAGTGCGAAAAGTGGTTTTTCAACACTATCACAAGTGCAAAAAGTGTTTTTTCCACACTAACACAAGTGCAAAAGTGGTTTCCTGCACCAACACAAGTGCGAAAAGTGGTTTTTCAACACTAACACAAGTGCGAAAAGTGGTTTTTCAACACTAACACAAGTGCGAAAGTGGTTTTTCCACACTAATACAAGTGCAAACGTGGTTTCCTGCACCAACACAAGTGCGAAAAGTGGTTTTTCAACACTAACACAAGTGCGAAAAGTGGTTTTTCAACACTATCACAAGTGCAAAAAGTGTTTTTTCCACACTAATACAAGTGCAAAAGTGGTTTCCTGCACCAACACAAGGGCGAAAAGTGGTTTTTCAACACTAACACAAGTGCGAAAAGTGGTTTTTCAACACTAACACAAGTACGAAAAGTGTTTTTTCCACACTAATACAATTGCAAAAGTGGTTTCCTGCACCAACACAAGTGCGAAAAGTGGTTTTTCAACACTAACACAAGTGCGAAAAGTGGTTTTTCAACACTAACACAAGTGCGAAAAGTGGTTTTTCAACACTAACACAAGTGCGAAAAGTGGTTTTTCCACACTAATACAAGTGCAAAAGTGGTTTCCTGCACCAACACAAGTGCGAAAAGTGGTTTTTCAACACTAACAAAAGTGTGAAAAGTGGTTTTTCAACACTATCACAAGTGCGAAAAGTGTTTTTTCCACACTAATACAAGTGCAAAAGTGGTTTCCTGCACCAACGCAAGTGCGAAAAGTGGTTTTTCAACACTAACACAAGTGCGAAAAGTGGTTTTTCAACACTAACACAAGTGCGAAAAGTGGTTTTTCAACACTATCACAAGTGCAAAAAGTGTTTTTTCCACACTAATACAAGTGCAAAAGTGGTTTCCTGCACCAACACAAGTGCGAAAAGTGGTTTTTCAACACTAACACAATTGCGAAAAGTGGTTTTTCAACACTAACACAAGTGCGAAAAGTGGTTTTTCCACACTAATACAAGTGCAAAAGTGGTTTCCTGCACCAACACAAGTGCGAAAAGTGGTTTTTCAACACTAACACAAGTGCGAAAAGTGGTTTTTCAACACTATCACAAGTGCAAAAAGTGTTTATTCCACACTCATACAAGTGCAAAAGTGGTTTCCTGCACCAACACAAGTGCGAAAAGTGGTTTTTCAACACTAACACAAGTGCGAAAAGTGGTTTTTCAACACTAACACAAGTGCGAAAAGTGTTTTTCCACACTAATACAAGTGCAAAAGTGGTTTCCTGCACCAACACAAGTGGGAAAATTGGTTTTTCAACACTAACACAAGTGCGAAAAGTGGTTTTTCAACACTAGCACAAGTGCGAAAAGTGTTTTTTCCACACTAATACAAGTGCAAAAGTGGTTTCCTGCACCAACACAAGTGCGAAAAGTGGTTTTTCAACACTAACACAAGTGCGAAAAGTGGTTTTTCAACACTAACACAAGTGCGAAAAGTGGTTTTTCAACACTAACACAAGTGCGAAAAGTGGTTTTTCAACACTAACACAAGTGCGAAAAGTGGTTTTTCAACACTAACACAAGTGCGAAAAGTGGTTTTGCCACACTAATACAAGTGCAAAAGTGGTTTCCTGCACCAACACAAGTGCGAAAAGTGGTTTTTCAACACTAACACAAGTGCGAAAAGTGGTTTTTCAAAACTATCACAAGTGCGAAAAGTGTTTTTTCCACACTAATACAAGTGCAAAAGTGGTTTCCTGCATGAACACAAGTGCGAAAAGTGGTTTTTCAACACTAACACAAGTGCGAAAAGTGGTTTTTCAACACTAACACAAGTGCGAAAAGTGGTTTTTCAACACTAACACAAGTGCGAAAAGTGGGTTTTCAACACTATCACAAGTGCAAAAAGTGTTTTTTCCACACTAATACAAGTGCAAAAGTGGTGTCCTGCACCAACACAAGTGCGAAAAGTGGTTTTTCAACACTAACACAGGTGTGAAAAGTGGTTTTTCAACACTAACACAAGTGCGAAAAGAGGTTTTTCCACACTAATACAAGTGCAAAAGTGGTTTCCTGCACCAACACAAGTGCGAAAAGTGGTATTTCAACACTAACACAAGTGCGAAAAGTGGTTTTTCAACACTATCACAAGTGCAAATAGTGTTTTTTCCGCACTAATACAAGTGCAAAAGTGGTTTCCTGCACCAACACAAGTGCGAAAAGTGGTTTTTCAACACTAACACAAGTGCGAAAAGTGGTTTTTCAACACTAACACAAGTGCGAAAGTGGTTTTCCACACTAATACAAGTGCAAAAGTGGTTTCCTGCACCAACACAAGTGTGAAAAGTGGTTTTTCAACACTAACACAAGTGCGAAAAGTGGTTTTTAAACACTATCACAAGTGCGGAAAGTGTTTTTTCCACACTAATACAAGTGCAAAAGTGGTTTCCTGCACCAACACAAGTGCGAAAAGTGGTATTTCAACACTAACACAAGTGCGAAAAGTGGTTTTTCAACACTAACACAAGTGCGAAAAGTGGTTTTTCAACACTAACACAAGTGCGAAAAGTCGTTTTTCAACACTATCACAAGTGCAAAAAGTGTTTTTTCCACACTAATAAAAGTGCAAAAGTGGTTTCCTGCACCAACACAAGTGCGAAAAGTGGTATTTCAACACTAACACAAGTGCGAAAAGTGGTTTTTCAACACTATCACAAGTGCAAAAAGTGTTTTTTCCACACTAATACAAGTGCAAAAGTGGTTTCCTGCACCAACACAAGTGCGAAAAGTGGTTTTTCAACACTAACACAAGTGCGAAAAGTGGTTCTTCAACACTAACACAAGTGCGAAAAGTGTTTTTTCCACACTAATACAAGTGCAAAAGTGGTTTCCTGCACCAACACAACTGCGAAAAGTGGTTTTTCAACACTAACACAAGTGCGAAAAGTGGTTTTTCAACACTAACACAAGTGCGAAAAGTGGTTTTTCAACACTAACACAAGTGCGAAAAGTGGTTTTTCCACACTAATACAAGTGCAAAAGTGGTTTCCTGCACCAACACAAGTGCGAAAAGTGGTTTTTCAACACTAACACAAGTGCGAAAAGTGGTTTTTCAACACTAACGCAAGTGCGAAAAGTGTTTTTTCCACACTAATACAAGTGCAAAAGTGGTTTCCTGCACCAACACAAGTGCGAAAAGTGGTTTTTCAACACTAACACAAGTGCGAAAAGTGGTTTTTCAACACTAACACAAGTGCGAAAAGTGGTTTTTCAACACTAACACAAGTGCGAAAAGTGGTTTTTCAACACTAACACAAGTGCGAAAAGTGGTTTTTCCACACTAATACAAGTGCAAAAGTGGTTTCCTGCACCAACACAAGTGCGAAAAGTGGTTTTTCAACACTAACACAAGTGCGAAAAGTGGTTTTTCAACACTATCACAAGTGCGAAAAGTGTTTTTTCCACACTAATACAAGTGCAAAAGTGGTTTCCTGCACGAACACAAGTGCGAAAAGTGGTTTTTCAACACTATCACAAGTGCAAAAAGTGGTTTTTCAACACTAACACAAGTGCAAAAAGTGGTTTTTCAACACTATCACAAGTGCAAAAAGTGTTTTTTCCACACTAATACAAGTGCAAAAGTGGTTTCCTGCACCAACACAAGTGCGAAAAGTGGTTTTTCAACACTAACACAGGTGTGAAAAGTGGTTTTTCAACACTAACACAAGTGCGAAAAGTGGTTTTTCCACACTAATACAAGTGCAAAAGTGGTTTCCTGCACCAACACAAGTGCGAAAAGTGGTATTTCAACACTAACACAAGTGCGAAAAGTGGTTTTTCAACACTATCACAAGTGCAAAAAGTGTTTTTTCCACACTAATACAAGTGCAAAAGTGGTTTCCTTCACCAACACAAGTGCGAAAAGTGGTTTTTCAACACTAACACAAGTGCGAAAAGTGGTTTTTCAACACTAACACAAGTGCGAAAAGTGGTTTTTCAACACTATCACAAGTGCAAAAAGTGTTTTTTCCACACTAATACAAGTGCAAAAGTGGTTTTTCAACACTAACACAAGTGCGAAAAGTGGTTTTTAAACACTATCACAAGTGCGGAAAGTGTTTTTTCCACACTAATACAAGTGCAAAAGTGGTTTCCTGCACCAACACAAGTGCGAAAAGTGGTATTTCAACACTAACACAAGTGCGAAAAGTGGTTTTTCAACACTAACACAAGTGCGAAAAGTGGTTTTTCAACACTAACACAAGTGCGAAAAGTCGTTTTTCAACACTATCACAAGTGCAAAAAGTGTTTTTTCCACACTAATAAAAGTGCAAAAGTGGTTTCCTGCACCAACACAAGTGCGAAAAGTGGTATTTCAACACTAACACAAGTGCGAAAAGTGGTTTTTCAACACTATCACAAGTGCAAAAAGTGTTTTTTCCACACTAATACAAGTGCAAAAGTGGTTTCCTGCACCAACACAAGTGCGAAAAGTGGTTTTTCAACACTAACACAAGTGCGAAAAGTGGTTCTTCAACACTAACACAAGTGCGAAAAGTGTTTTTTCCACACTAATACAAGTGCAAAAGTGGTTTCCTGCACCAACACAACTGCGAAAAGTGGTTTTTCAACACTAACACAAGTGCGAAAAGTGGTTTTTCAACACTAACACAAGTGCGAAAAGTGGTTTTTCAACACTAACACAAGTGCGAAAAGTGGTTTTTCCACACTAATACAAGTGCAAAAGTGGTTTCCTGCACCAACACAAGTGCGAAAAGTGGTTTTTCAACACTAACACAAGTGCGAAAAGTGGTTTTTCAACACTAACGCAAGTGCGAAAAGTGTTTTTTCCACACTAATACAAGTGCAAAAGTGGTTTCCTGCACCAACACAAGTGCGAAAAGTGGTTTTTCAACACTAACACAAGTGCGAAAAGTGGTTTTTCAACACTAACACAAGTGCGAAAAGTGGTTTTTCAACACTAACACAAGTGCGAAAAGTGGTTTTTCAACACTAACACAAGTGCGAAAAGTGGTTTTTCCACACTAATACAAGTGCAAAAGTGGTTTCCTGCACCAACACAAGTGCGAAAAGTGGTTTTTCAACACTAACACAAGTGCGAAAAGTGGTTTTTCAACACTATCACAAGTGCGAAAAGTGTTTTTTCCACACTAATACAAGTGCAAAAGTGGTTTCCTGCACGAACACAAGTGCGAAAAGTGGTTTTTCAACACTATCACAAGTGCGAAAAGTGGTTTTTCAACACTAACACAAGTGCAAAAAGTGGTTTTTCAACACTATCACAAGTGCAAAAAGTGTTTTTTCCACACTAATACAAGTGCAAAAGTGGTTTCCTGCACCAACACAAGTGCGAAAAGTGGTTTTTCAACACTAACACAGGTGTGAAAAGTGGTTTTTCAACACTAACACAAGTGCGAAAAGTGGTTTTTCCACACTAATACAAGTGCAAAAGTGGTTTCCTGCACCAACACAAGTGCGAAAAGTGGTATTTCAACACTAACACAAGTGCGAAAAGTGGTTTTTCAACACTATCACAAGTGCAAAAAGTGTTTTTTCCACACTAATACAAGTGCAAAAGTGGTTTCCTTCACCAACACAAGTGCGAAAAGTGGTTTTTCAACACTAACACAAGTGCGAAAAGTGGTTTTTCAACACTAACACAAGTGCGAAAAGTGGTTTTTCAACACTATCACAAGTGCAAAAAGTGTTTTTTCCACACTAATACAAGTGCAAAAGTGGTTTCCTGCACCAACACAAGTGCGAAAAGTGGTTTTTCAACACTAACACAAGTGCGAAAAGTGGTTTTTCAACACAATCACAAGTGCAAAAAGTGTTTATTCCACACTAATACAAGTGCAAAAGTGGTTTCCTGCACCAACACAAGTGCGAAAAGTGGTTTTTCAACACTAACACAAGTGCGAAAAGTGGTTTTTCAACACTATCACAAGTGCAAAAAGTGTTTATTCCACACTAATACAAGTGCAAAAGTGGTTTCCTGCACCAACACAAGTGCGAAAAGTGGTTTTTCAACACTAACACAAGTGCGAAAAGTGTTTTTCCACACTAATACAAGTGCAAAAGTGGTTTCCTGCACCAACACAAGTGGGAAAAGTGGTTTTTCAACACTAACACAAGTGCGAAAAGTGTTTTTTCCACACTAATACAAGTGCAAAAGTGGTTTCCTGCACAAACACAAGTGCGAAAAGTGGTTTTTCAACACTAACACAAGTGCGAAAAGTGGTTTCCTGCACCAACACAAGTGCGAAAAGTGGTTTTTCAACACTAACACAAGTGCGAAAAGTGTTTTTCCACACTAATACAAGTGCAAAAGTGGTTTCCTGCACCAACACAAGTGGGAAAAGTGGTTTTTCAACACTAACACAAGTGCGAAAAGTGTTTTTTCCACACTAATACAAGTGCAAAAGTGGTTTCCTGCACCAACACAAGTGCGAAAAGTGGTTTTTCAACACTAACACAAGTGCGAAAAGTGGTTTTTCAACACTAACACAAGTGCGAAAAGTGGTTTTTCAACACTAACACAAGTGCGAAAAGTGGTTTTTCCACACTAATACAAGTGCAAAAGTGGTTTCCTGCACCAACACAACTGCGAAAAGTGGTTTTTCAACACTAACACAAGTGCGAAAAGTGGTTTTTCAAAACTATCACAAGTGCGAAAAGTGTTTTTTCCACACTAATACAAGTGCAAAAGTGGTTTCCTGCATGAACACAAGTGCGAAAAGTGGTTTTTCAACACTAACACAAGTGCGAAAAGTGGTTTTTCAACACTAACACAAGTGCGAAAAGTGGTTTTTCAACACTATCACAAGTGCAAAAAGTGTTTTTTCCACACTAATACAAGTGCAAAAGTGGTTTCCTGCACCAACACAAGTGCGAAAAGTGGTTTTTCAACACTAACACAAGTGCGAAAAGTCGTTTTTCAACACTATCACAAGTGCAAAAAGTGTTTTTTCCACACTAATACAAGTGCAAAAGTGGTTTCCTGCACCAACACAAGTGCGAAAAGTGGTATTTCATCACTAACACACGTGCGAAAAGTGGTTTTTCAACACTATCACAAGTGCAAAAAGTGTTTTTTCCACACTAATACAAGTGCAAAAGTGGTTTCCTGCACCAACACAAGTGCGAAAAGTGGTTTTTCAACACTAACACAAGTGCGAAAAGTCGTTTTTCAACACTATCACAAGTGCAAAAAGTGTTTTTTTCCACACTAATACAAGTGCAAAAGTGGTTTCCTGCACCAACACAAGTGCGAAAAGTGGTATTTCATCACTAACACAAGTGCGAAAAGTGGTTTTTCAACACTATCACAAGTGCAAAAAGTGTTTTTTCCACACTAATACAAGTACAAAAGTGGTTTCCTGCACCAACACAAGTGCGAAAAGTGGTTTTTCAACACTAACACAAGTGCGAAAAGTGGTTTTTCAACACTAACACAAGTGCGAAAGTGGTTTTTCCACACTAATACAAGTGCAAAAGTGGTTTCCTGCACCAACACAAGTGCGAAAAGTGGTTTTTCAACACTAACACAAGTGCGAAAAGTGGTTTTTCAACACTATCACAAGTGCAAAAAGTGTTTTTTCCACACTAATACAAGTGCAAAAGTGGTTTCCTGCACCAACACAAGGGCGAAAAGTGGTTTTTCAACACTAACACAAGTGCGAAAAGTGGTTTTTCAACACTAACACAAGTACGAAAAGTGTTTTTTCCACACTAATACAATTGCAAAAGTGGTTTCCTGCACCAACACAAGTGCGAAAAGTGGTTTTTCAACACTAACACAAGTGCGAAAAGTGGTTTTTCAACACTAACACAAGTGCGAAAAGTGGTTTTTCAACACTAACACAAGTGCGAAAAGTGGTTTTTCCACACTAATACAAGTGCAAAAGTGGTTTCCTGCACCAACACAAGTGCGCAAAGTGGTTTTTCAACACTAACACAAGTGCGAAAAGTGGTTTTTCAACACTATCACAAGTGCGAAAAGTGTTTTTTCCACACTAATACAAGTGCAAAAGTGGTTTCCTGCACCAACACAAGTGCGAAAAGTGGTTTTTCAACACTAACACAAGTGCGAAAAGTGGTTTTTCAACACTATCACAAGTGCAAAAAGTGTTTTTTCCACACTAATACAAGTGCAAAAGTGGTTTCCTGCACCAACACCAGTGCGAAAAGTGGTTTTTCAACACTAACACAAGTGCGAAAAGTGGTTTTTCAACACTAACACAAGTGCGAAAAGTGGTTTTTCAACACTATCACAAGTGCGAAAAGTGTTTTTTCCACACTAATACAAGTGCAAAAGTGGTTTCCTGCACGAACACAAGTGCGAAAAGTGGTTTTTCAACACTAACACAAGTGCGAAAAGTGGTTTTTCAACAATAACACAAGTGCGAAAAGTGGTTTTTCAACACTATCACAAGTGCAAAAAGTGTTTTTTCCACACTAATACAAGTGCAAAAGTGGTTTCCTGCACCAACACAAGTGCGAAAAGTGGTTTTTCAACACTAACACAGGTCTGAAAAGTGGTTTTTCAACACTAACACAAGTGCGAAAAGTGGTTTTTCCACACTAATACAAGTGCAAAAGTGGTTTCCTGCACCAACACAAGTGCGAAAAGTGGTATTTCAACACTAACACAAGTGCGAAAAGTGGTTTTTCAACACTATCACAAGTGCAAAAAGTGTTTTTTCCACACTAATACAAGTGCAAAAGTGGTTTCCTTCACCAACACAAGTGCGAAAAGTGGTTTTTCAACACTAACACAAGTGCGAAAAGTGGTTATTCAACACTAACACAAGTGCGAAAGTGGTTTTTCCACACTAATACAAGTGCAAAAGTGGTTTCCTGCACCAACACAAGTGCGAAAAGTGGTTTTTCAACACTAACACAAGTGCGAAAAGTGGTTTTTCAACACTATCACAAGTGCAAAAAGTGTTTTTTCCACACTAATACAAGTGCAAAAGTGGTTTCCTGCACCAACACAAGTGCGAAAAGTGGTTCTTCAACACTAACACAAGTGCGAAAAGTGGTTTTTCAACACTAACACAAGTGCGAAAAGTGTTTTTCCACACTAATACAAGTGCAAAAGTGGTTTCCTGCACCAACACAAGTGCGAAAAGTGGTTTTTCAACACTAACACAAGTGCGAAAAGTGGTTTTTCAACACTAACACAAGTGCGAAAAGTGGTTTTTCAACACTAACACAAGTGCGAAAAGTGGTTTTTCCACACTAATACAAGTGCAAAAGTGGTTTCCTGCACCAACACAAGTGCGAAAAGTGGTTTTTCAACACTAACACAAGTGCAAAAAGTGGTTTTTCAACACTATCACAAGTGCGAAAAGTGTTTTTTCCACACTAATACAAGTGCAAAAGTGGTTTCCTGCACCAACACAAGTGCGAAAAGTGGTTTTTCAACACTAACACAAGTGCGAAAAGTGGTTTTTCAACACTAACACAAGTGCGAAAAGTGGTTTTTCAACACTATCACAAGTGCAAAAAGTGTTTTTTCCACACTAATACAAGTGCAAAAGTGGTTTCCTGCACCAACACAAGTGCGAAAAGTGGTTTTTCCACACTAACACAAGTGCGAAAAATGGTTTTCCAACACTAACACAAGTGCGAAAAGTGGTTTGTCCACACTAATACAAGTGCAAAAGTGGTTTCCTGCACCAACACAAGTGCGAAAAGTGGTTTTTCAACACTAACACAAGTGCGAAAAGTGGTTTTTCAACACTAACACAAGTGCGAAAGTGGTTTTTCCACACTAATACAAGTGCAAACGTGGTTTCCTGCACCAACACAAGTGCGAAAAGTGGTTTTTCAACACTAACACAAGTGCGAAAAGTGGTTTTTCAACACTATCACAAGTGCAAAAAGTGTTTTTTCCACACTAATACAAGTGCAAAAGTGGTTTCCTGCACCAACACAAGGGCGAAAAGTGGTTTTTCAACACTAACACAAGTGCGAAAAGTGGTTTTTCAACACTAACACAAGTACGAAAAGTGTTTTTTCCACACTAATACAATTGCAAAAGTGGTTTCCTGCACCAACACAAGTGCGAAAAGTGGTTTTTCAACACTAACACAAGTGCGAAAAGTGGTTTTTCAACACTAACACAAGTGCGAAAAGTGGTTTTTCAACACTAACACAAGTGCGAAAAGTGGTTTTTCCACACTAATACAAGTGCAAAAGTGGTTTCCTGCACCAACACAAGTGCGAAAAGTGGTTTTTCAACACTAACACAAGTGCGAAAAGTGGTTTTTCAACACTATCACAAGTGCGAAAAGTGTTTTTTCCACACTAATACAAGTGCAAAAGTGGTTTCCTGCACCAACACAAGTGCGAAAAGTGGTTTTTCAACACTAACACAAGTGCGAAAAGTGGTTTTTCAACACTAACACAAGTGCGAAAAGTGGTTTTTCAACACTATCACAAGTGCAAAAAGTGTTTTTTCCACACTAATACAAGTGCAAAAGTGGTTTCCTGCACCAACACAAGTGCGAAAAGTGGTTTTTCAACACTAACACAATTGCGAAAAGTGGTTTTTCAACACTAACACAAGTGCGAAAAGTGGTTTTTTCCACACTAATACAAGTGCAAAAGTGGTTTCCTGCACCAACACAAGTGCGAAAAGTGGTTTTTCAACACTAACACAAGTGCGAAAAGTGGTTTTTCAACACTATCACAAGTGCAAAAAGTGTTTATTCCACACTCATACAAGTGCAAAAGTGGTTTCCTGCACCAACACAAGTGCGAAAAGTGGTTTTTCAACACTAACACAAGTGCGAAAAGTGGTTTTTCAACACTAACACAAGTGCGAAAAGTGTTTTTCCACACTAATACAAGTGCAAAAGTGGTTTCCTGCACCAACACAAGTGGGAAAATTGGTTTTTCAACACTAACACAAGTGCGAAAAGTGGTTTTTCAACACTAGCACAAGTGCGAAAAGTGTTTTTTCCACACTAATACAAGTGCAAAAGTGGTTTCCTGCACCAACACAAGTGCGAAAAGTGGTTTTTCAACACTAACACAAGTGCGTAAAGTGGTTTTTCAACACTAACACAAGTGCAAAAAGTGGTTTTTCAACACTAACACAAGTGCGAAAAGTGGTTTTTCAACACTAACACAAGTGCGAAAAGTGGTTTTTCAACACTAACACAAGTGCGAAAAGTGGTTTTGCCACACTAATACAAGTGCAAAAGTGGTTTCCTGCACCAACACCAGTGCGAAAAGTGGTTTTTCAACACTAACACAAGTGCGAAAAGTGGTTTTTCAACACTAACACAAGTGCGAAAAGTGGTTTTTCAACACTATCACAAGTGCGAAAAGTGTTTTTTCCACACTAATACAAGTGCAAAAGTGGTTTCCTGCACGAACACAAGTGCGAAAAGTGGTTTTTCAACACTAACACAGGTGCGAAAAGTGGTTTTTCAACAATAACACAAGTGCGAAAAGTGGTTTTTCAACACTATCACAAGTGCAAAAAGTGTTTTTTCCACACTAATACAAGTGCAAAAGTGGTTTCCTGCACCAACACAAGTGCGAAAAGTGGTTTTTCAACACTAACACAGGTCTGAAAAGTGGTTTTTCAACACTAACACAAGTGCGAAAAGTGGTTTTTCCACACTAATACAAGTGCAAAAGTGGTTTCCTGCACCAACACAAGTGCGAAAAGTGGTATTTCAACACTAACACAAGTGCGAAAAGTGGTTTTTCAACACTATCACAAGTGCAAAAAGTGTTTTTTTCCACACTAATACAAGTGAAAAAGTGGTTTCCTTCACCAACACAAGTGCGAAAAGTGGTTTTTCAACACTAACACAAGTGCGAAAAGTGGTTATTCAACACTAACACAAGTGCGAAAGTGGTTTTTCCACACTAATACAAGTGCAAAAGTGGTTTCCTGCACCAACACAAGTGCGAAAAGTGGTTTTTCAACACTAACACAAGTGCGAAAAGTGGTTTTTCAACACTATCACAAGTGCAAAAAGTGTTTTTTCCACACTAATACAAGTGCAAAAGTGGTTTCCTGCACCAACACAAGTGCGAAAAGTGGTTCTTCAACACTAACACAAGTGCGAAAAGTGGTTTTTCAACACTAACACAAGTGCGAAAAGTGTTTTTCCACACTAATACAAGTGCAAAAGTGGTTTCCTGCACCAACACAAGTGCGAAAAGTGGTTTTTCAACACTAACACAAGTGCGAAAAGTGGTTTTTCAACACTAACACAAGTGCGAAAAGTGGTTTTTCAACACTAACACAAGTGCGAAAAGTGGTTTTTCCACACTAATACAAGTGCAAAAGTGGTTTCCTGCACCAACACAAGTGCGAAAAGTGGTTTTTCAACACTAACACAAGTGCGAAAAGTGGTTTTTCAACACTATCACAAGTGCGAAAAGTGTTTTTTCCACACTAATGCAAGTGCAAAAGTGGTTTCCTGCACCAACACAAGTGCGAAAAGTGGTTTTTCAACACTAACACAAGTGCGAAAAGTGGTTTTTCAACACTAACACAAGTGCGAAAAGTGGTTTTTCAACACTATCACAAGTGCAAAAAGTGTTTTTTCCACACTAATACAAGTGCAAAAGTGGTTTCCTGCACCAACACAAGTGCGAAAAGTGGTTTTTCCACACTAACACAAGTGCGAAAAATGGTTTTCCAACACTAACACAAGTGCGAAAAGTGGTTTGTCCACACTAATACAAGTGCAAAAGTGGTTTCCTGCACCAACACAAGTGCGAAAAGTGGTTTTTCAACACTAACACAAGTGCGAAAAGTGGTTTTTCAACACTAACACAAGTGCGAAAGTGGTTTTTCCACACTAATACAAGTGCAAACGTGGTTTCCTGCACCAACACAAGTGCGAAAAGTGGTTTTTCAACACTAACACAAGTGCGAAAAGTGGTTTTTCAACACTATCACAAGTGCAAAAAGTGTTTTTTCCACACTAATACAAGTGCAAAAGTGGTTTCCTGCACCAACACAAGGGCGAAAAGTGGTTTTTCAACACTAACACAAGTGCGAAAAGTGGTTTTTCAACACTAACACAAGTACGAAAAGTGTTTTTTCCACACTAATACAATTGCAAAAGTGGTTTCCTGCACCAACACAAGTGCGAAAAGTGGTTTTTCAACACTAACACAAGTGCGAAAAGTGGTTTTTCAACACTAACACAAGTGCGAAAAGTGGTTTTTCAACACTAACACAAGTGCGAAAAGTGGTTTTTCCACACTAATACAAGTGCAAAAGTGGTTTCCTGCACCAACACAAGTGCGAAAAGTGGTTTTTCAACACTAACACAAGTGCGAAAAGTGGTTTTTCAACACTATCACAAGTGCGAAAAGTGTTTTTTCCACACTAATACAAGTGCAAAAGTGGTTTCCTGCACCAACACAAGTGCGAAAAGTGGTTTTTCAACACTAACACAAGTGCGAAAAGTGGTTTTTCAACACTAACACAAGTGCGAAAAGTGGTTTTTCAACACTATCACAAGTGCAAAAAGTGTTTTTTCCACACTAATACAAGTGCAAAAGTGGTTTCCTGCACCAACACAAGTGCGAAAAGTGGTTTTTCAACACTAACACAATTGCGAAAAGTGGTTTTTCAACACTAACACAAGTGCGAAAAGTGGTTTTTCCACACTAATACAAGTGCAAAAGTGGTTTCCTGCACCAACACAAGTGCGAAAAGTGGTTTTTCAACACTAACACAAGTGCGAAAAGTGGTTTTTCAACACTATCACAAGTGCAAAAAGTGTTTATTCCACACTCATACAAGTGCAAAAGTGGTTTCCTGCACCAACACAAGTGCGAAAAGTGGTTTTTCAACACTAACACAAGTGCGAAAAGTGGTTTTTCAACACTAACACAAGTGCGAAAAGTGTTTTTTCCACACTAATACAAGTGCAAAAGTGGTTTCCTGCACCAACACAAGTGCGAAAAGTGGTTTTTCAACACTAACACAAGTGCGAAAAGTGGTTTTTCAACACTAACACAAGTGCAAAAAGTGGTTTTTCAACACTAACACAAGTGCGAAAAGTGGTTTTTCAACACTAACACAAGTGCGAAAAGTGGTTTTTCAACACTAACACAAGTGCGAAAAGTGGTTTTGCCACACTAATACAAGTGCAAAAGTGGTTTCCTGCACCAACACAAGTGCGAAAAGTGGTTTTTCAACACTAACACAAGTGCGAAAAGTGGTTTTTCAAAACTATCACAAGTGCGAAAAGTGTTTTTTCCACACTAATACAAGTGCAAAAGTGGTTTCCTGCATGAACACAAGTGCGAAAAGTGGTTTTTCAACACTAACACAAGTGCGAAAAGTGGTTTTTCAACACTAACACAAGTGCGAAAAGTGGTTTTTCAACACTAACACAAGTGCGAAAAGTGGGTTTTCAACACTATCACAAGTGCAAAAAGTGTTTTTTCCACACTAATACAAGTGCAAAAGTGGTGTCCTGCACCAACACAAGTGCGAAAAGTGGTTTTTCAACACTAACACAGGTGTGAAAAGTGGTTTTTCAACACTAACACAAGTGCGAAAAGAGGTTTTTCCACACTAATACAAGTGCAAAAGTGGTTTCCTGCACCAACACAAGTGCGAAAAGTGGTATTTCAACACTAACACAAGTGCGAAAAGTGGTTTTTCAACACTATCACAAGTGCAAATAGTGTTTTTTCCGCACTAATACAAGTGCAAAAGTGGTTTCCTGCACCAACACAAGTGCGAAAAGTGGTTTTTCAACACTAACACAAGTGCGAAAAGTGGTTTTTCAACACTAACACAAGTGCGAAAGTGGTTTTCCACACTAATACAAGTGCAAAAGTGGTTTCCTGCACCAACACAAGTGTGAAAAGTGGTTTTTCAACACTAACACAAGTGCGAAAAGTGGTTTTTAAACACTATCACAAGTGCGGAAAGTGTTTTTTCCACACTAATACAAGTGCAAAAGTGGTTTCCTGCACCAACACAAGTGCGAAAAGTGGTATTTCAACACTAACACAAGTGCGAAAAGTGGTTTTTCAACACTAACACAAGTGCGAAAAGTGGTTTTTCAACACTAACACAAGTGCGAAAAGTCGTTTTTCAACACTATCACAAGTGCAAAAAGTGTTTTTTCCACACTAATAAAAGTGCAAAAGTGGTTTCCTGCACCAACACAAGTGCGAAAAGTGGTATTTCAACACTAACACAAGTGCGAAAAGTGGTTTTTCAACACTATCACAAGTGCAAAAAGTGTTTTTTCCACACTAATACAAGTGCAAAAGTGGTTTCCTGCACCAACACAAGTGCGAAAAGTGGTTTTTCAACACTAACACAAGTGCGAAAAGTGGTTCTTCAACACTAACACAAGTGCGAAAAGTGTTTTTTCCACACTAATACAAGTGCAAAAGTGGTTTCCTGCACCAACACAACTGCGAAAAGTGGTTTTTCAACACTAACACAAGTGCGAAAAGTGGTTTTTCAACACTAACACAAGTGCGAAAAGTGGTTTTTCAACACTAACACAAGTGCGAAAAGTGGTTTTTCCACACTAATACAAGTGCAAAAGTGGTTTCCTGCACCAACACAAGTGCGAAAAGTGGTTTTTCAACACTAACACAAGTGCGAAAAGTGGTTTTTCAACACTAACGCAAGTGCGAAAAGTGTTTTTTCCACACTAATACAAGTGCAAAAGTGGTTTCCTGCACCAACACAAGTGCGAAAAGTGGTTTTTCAACACTAACACAAGTGCGAAAAGTGGTTTTTCAACACTAACACAAATGCGAAAAGTGGTTTTTCAACACTAACACAAGTGCGAAAAGTGGTTTTTCAACACTAACACAAGTGCGAAAAGTGGTTTTTCCACACTAATACAAGTGCAAAAGTGGTTTCCTGCACCAACACAAGTGCGAAAAGTGGTTTTTCAACACTAACACAAGTGCGAAAAGTGGTTTTTCAACACTATCACAAGTGCGAAAAGTGTTTTTTCCACACTAATACAAGTGCAAAAGTGGTTTCCTGCACGAACACAAGTGCGAAAAGTGGTTTTTCAACACTATCACAAGTGCGAAAAGTGGTTTTTCAACACTAACACAAGTGCGAAAAGTGGTTTTTCAACACTATCACAAGTGCAAAAAGTGTTTTTTCCACACTAATACAAGTGCAAAAGTGGTTTCCTGCACCAACACAAGTGCGAAAAGTGGTTTTTCAACACTAACACAGGTGTGAAAAGTGGTTTTTCAACACTAACACAAGTGCGAAAAGTGGTTTTTCCACACTAATACAAGTGCAAAAGTGGTTTCCTGCACCAACACAAGTGCAAAAAGTGGTATTTCAACACTAACACAAGTGCGAAAAGTGGTTTTTCAACACTATCACAAGTGCAAAAAGTGTTTTTTCCACACTAATACAAGTGCAAAAGTGGTTTCCTTCACCAACACAAGTGCGAAAAGTGGTTTTTCAACACTAACACAAGTGCGAAAAGTGGTTTTTCAACACTAACACAAGTGCGAAAAGTGGTTTTTCAACACTATCACAAGTGCAAAAAGTGTTTTTTCCACACTAATACAAGTGCAAAAGTGGTTTCCTGCACCAACACAGGTGCGAAAAGTGGTTTTTCAACACTAACACAAGTGCGAAAAGTGGTTTTTCAACACAATCACAAGTGCAAAAAGTGTTTATTCCACACTAATACAAGTGCAAAAGTGGTTTCCTGCACCAACACAAGTGCGAAAAGTGGTTTTCCAACACTAACACAAGTGTGAAAAGTGGTTTTTCAACACTATCACAAGTGCAAAAAGTGTTTATTCCACACTAATACAAGTCCAAAAGTGGTTTCCTGCACCAACACAAGTGCGAAAAGTGGTTTTTCAACACTAACACAAGTGCGAAAAGTGTTTTTCCACACTAATACAAGTGCAAAAGTGGTTTCCTGCACCAACACAAGTGGGAAAAGTGGTTTTTCAACACTAACACAAGTGCGAAAAGTGTTTTTTCCACACTAATACAAGTGCAAAAGTGGTTTCCTGCACCAACACAAGTGCGAAAAGTGGTTTTTCAACACTAACACAAGTGCGAAAAGTGGTTTCCTGCACCAACACAAGTGCGAAAAGTGGTTTTTCAACACTAACACAAGTGCGAAAAGTGTTTTTCCACACTAATACAAGTGCAAAAGTGGTTTCCTGCACCAACACAAGTGGGAAAAGTGGTTTTTCAACACTAACACAAGTGCGAAAAGTGTTTTTTCCACACTAATACAAGTGCAAAAGTGGTTTCCTGCACCAACACAAGTGCGAAAAGTGGTTTTTCAACACTAACACAAGTGCGAAAAGTGGTTTTTCAACACTAACACAAGTGCGAAAAGTGGTTTTTCAACACTAACACAAGTGCGAAAACTGGTTTTTCCACACTAATACAAGTGCAAAAGTGGTTTCCTGCACCAACACATCTGCGAAAAGTGGTTTTTCAAAACTATCACAAGTGCGAAAAGTGTTTTTTCCACACTAATACAAGTGCAAAAGTGGTTTCCTGCATGAACACAAGTGCGAAAAGTGGTTTTTCAACACTAACACAAGTGCGAAAAGTGGTTTTTCAACACTAACACAAGTGCGAAAAGTGGTTTTTCAACACTATCACAAGTGCAAAAAGTGTTTTTTCCACACTAATACAAGTGCAAAAGTGGTTTCCTGCACCAACACAAGTGCGAAAAGTGGTTTTTCAACACTAACACAAGTGCGAAAAGTCGTTTTTCAACACTATCACAAGTGCAAAAAGTGTTTTTTCCACACTAATACAAGTGCAAAAGTGGTTTCCTGCACCAACACAAGTGCGAAAAGTGGTATTTCATCACTAACACACGTGCGAAAAGTGGTTTTTCAACACTATCACAAGTGCAAAAAGTGTTTTTTCCACACTAATACAAGTGCAAAAGTGGTTTCCTGCACCAACACAAGTGCGAAAAGTGGTTTTTCAACACTAACACAAGTGCGAAAAGTCGTTTTTCAACACTATCACAAGTGCAAAAAGTGTTTTTTTCCACACTAATACAAGTGCAAAAGTGGTTTCCTGCACCAACACAAGTGCGAAAAGTGGTATTTCATCACTAACACAAGTGCGAAAAGTGGTTTTTCAACACTATCACAAGTGCAAAAAGTGTTTTTTCCACACTAATACAAGTACAAAAGTGGTTTCCTGCACCAACACAAGTGCGAAAAGTGGTTTTTCAACACTAACACAAGTGCGAAAAGTGGTTTTTCAACACTAACACAAGTGCGAAAGTGGTTTTTCCACACTAATACAAGTGCAAAAGTGGTTTCCTGCACCAACACAAGTGCGAAAAGTGGTTTTTCAACACTAACACAAGTGCGAAAAGTGGTTTTTCAACACTATCACAAGTGCAAAAAGTGTTTTTTCCACACTAATACAAGTGCAAAAGTGGTTTCCTGCACCAACACAAGGGCGAAAAGTGGTTTTTCAACACTAACACAAGTGCGAAAAGTGGTTTTTCAACACTAACACAAGTACGAAAAGTGTTTTTTCCACACTAATACAATTGCAAAAGTGGTTTCCTGCACCAACACAAGTGCGAAAAGTGGTTTTTCAACACTAACACAAGTGCGAAAAGTGGTTTTTCAACACTAACACAAGTGCGAAAAGTGGTTTTTCAACACTAACACAAGTGCGAAAAGTGGTTTTTCCACACTAATACAAGTGCAAAAGTGGTTTCCTGCACCAACACAAGTGCGCAAAGTGGTTTTTCAACACTAACACAAGTGCGAAAAGTGGTTTTTCAACACTATCACAAGTGCGAAAAGTGTTTTTTCCACACTAATACAAGTGCAAAAGTGGTTTCCTGCACCAACACAAGTGCGAAAAGTGGTTTTTCAACACTAACACAAGTGCGAAAAGTGGTTTTTCAACACTATCACAAGTGCAAAAAGTGTTTTTTCCACACTAATACAAGTGCAAAAGTGGTTTCCTGCACCAACACCAGTGCGAAAAGTGGTTTTTCAACACTAACACAAGTGCGAAAAGTGGTTTTTCAACACTAACACAAGTGCGAAAAGTGGTTTTTCAACACTATCACAAGTGCGAAAAGTGTTTTTTCCACACTAATACAAGTGCAAAAGTGGTTTCCTGCATGAACACAAGTGCGAAAAGTGGTTTTTCAACACTAACACAAGTGCGAAAAGTGGTTTTTCAACAATAACACAAGTGCGAAAAGTGGTTTTTCAACACTATCACAAGTGCAAAAAGTGTTTTTTCCACACTAATACAAGTGCAAAAGTGGTTTCCTGCACCAACACAAGTGCGAAAAGTGGTTTTTCAACACTAACACAGGTGTGAAAAGTGGTTTTTCAACACTAACACAAGTGCGAAAAGTGGTTTTTCCACACTAATACAAGTGCAAAAGTGGTTTCCTGCACCAACACAAGTGCGAAAAGTGGTATTTCAACACTAACACAAGTGCGAAAAGTGGTTTTTCAACACTATCACAAGTGCAAAAAGTGTTTTTTCCACACTAATACAAGTGCAAAAGTGGTTTCCTTCACCAACACAAGTGCGAAAAGTGGTTTTTCAACACTAACACAAGTGCGAAAAGTGGTTATTCAACACTAACACAAGTGCGAAAGTGGTTTTTCCACACTAATACAAGTGCAAAAGTGGTTTCCTGCACCAACACAAGTGCGAAAAGTGGTTTTTCAACACTAACACAAGTGCGAAAAGTGGTTTTTCAACACTATCACAAGTGCAAAAAGTGTTTTTTCCACACTAATACAAGTGCAAAAGTGGTTTCCTGCACCAACACAAGTGCGAAAAGTGGTTCTTCAACACTAACACAAGTGCGAAAAGTGGTTTTTCAACACTAACACAAGTGCGAAAAGTGTTTTTCCACACTAATACAAGTGCAAAAGTGGTTTCCTGCACCAACACAAGTGCGAAAAGTGGTTTTTCAACACTAACACAAGTGCGAAAAGTGGTTTTTCAACACTAACACAAGTGCGAAAAGTGGTTTTTCAACACTAACACAAGTGCGAAAAGTGGTTTTCCACACTAATACAAGTGCAAAAGTGGTTTCCTGCACCAACACAAGTGCGAAAAGTGGTTTTTCAACACTAACACAAGTGCGAAAAGTGGTTTTTCAACACTATCACAAGTGCGAAAAGTGTTTTTTCCACACTAATACAAGTGCAAAAGTGGTTTCCTGCACCAACACAAGTGCGAAAAGTGGTTTTTCAACACTAACACAAGTGCGAAAAGTGGTTTTTCAACACTAACACAAGTGCGAAAAGTGGTTTTTCAACACTATCACAAGTGCAAAAAGTGTTTTTTCCACACTAATACAAGTGCAAAAGTGGTTTCCTGCACCAACACAAGTGCGAAAAGTGGTTTTTCCACACTAACACAAGTGCGAAAAATGGTTTTCCAACACTAACACAAGTGCGAAAAGTGGTTTGTCCACACTAATACAAGTGCAAAAGTGGTTTCCTGCACCAACACACGTGCGAAAAGTGGTTTTTCAACACTAACACAAGTGCGAAAAGTGGTTTTTCAACACTATCACAAGTGCAAAAAGTGTTTTTTCCACACTAATACAAGTGCAAAAGTGGTTTCCTGCATCAACACAAGTGCGAAAAGTGGTTTTTCAACACTAACACAAGTGCGAAAAGTGGTTTTTCAACACTAACACAAGTGCGAAAAGTGGTTTTTCAACACTATCACAAGTGCAAAAAGTGTTTTTTCCACACTAATACAAGTGCAAAAGTGGTTTCCTGCACCAACACAAGTGCGAAAAGTGGTTTTTCAACACTAACACAAGTGCGAAAAGTGGTTTTTCAACACTAACACAAGTGCGAAAAGTGTTTTTCCACACTAATACAGGTGCAAAAGTGGTTTCCTGCACCAACACAAGTGCGAAAAGTGGTTTTTCAACATTAACACAAGTGCGAAAAGTGGTTTTTCCACACTAAAACAAGTGCGAAAAGTGTTTTTTCCACACTAATACAAGTGCAAAAGTGGTTTCCTGCACCAACACAAGTGCGAAAAGTGGTTTTTCAACACTAACACAAGTGCGAAAAGTGGTTTTTCAACACTAACACAAGTGCGAAAAGTGTTTTTTCCACACTAATACAAGTGCAAAAGTGGTTTCCTGCACCAACACAAATGCGAAAAGTGGTTTTTCAACACTAACACAAGTGCGAAAAGTGGTTTTTCAACACTATCACAAGTGCAAAAAGTGTTTTATCCACACTAACACAAGTGCAAAAAGTGGTTTTTCAACACTAACACAAGTGCGAAAAGTGGTTTTTCCACGCTAATACAAGTGCAAAAGTGGTATCCTGCACTAACACAAGTGCGAAAAGTGGTTTTTCAACACTAACACAAGTGCGAAAAGTGGTTTTTCAACACTATCACAAGTGCAAAAAGTGTTTTTTCCACACTAATACAGGTGCAAAAGTGGTTTCCTGCATCAACACAAGTGCGAAAAGTGATTTTTCAACACTAACACAAGTACGAAAAGTGGTTTTTCAACACTATCACAAGTGCAAAAAGTGTTTTTTCCACACTAATACAAGTGCAAAAGTGGTTTCCTGCACCAACACAAGTGCGAAAAGTGGTTTTTCAACACTAACACAAGTGCGAAAAGTGGTTTTTCAACACTAACACAAGTGCGAAAAGTGGTTGTTCAACACTATCACAAGTGCAAAAAGTGTTTTTTCCACACTAATACAAGTGCAAAAGTGGTTTCCTGCACCAACACAAGTGCGAAAAGTGGTTTTTCAACACTAACACAGGTGTGAAAAGTGGTTTTTCAACACTAACACAAGTGTGAAAAGTGGTTTTTCCACACTAATACAAGTGCAAAAGTGGTTTCCTGCACCAACACAAGTGCGAAAAGTGGTTTTTCAACACTAACACAAGTGCGAAAAGTGGTTTTTCAACACTAACACAAGTGCGAAAAGTGGTTTTTCAACACTATCACAAGTGCAAAAAGTGTTTTTTCCACACTATTACAAGTGCAAAAGTGGTTTCCTGCACCAACACAAGTGCGAAAAGTGGTTTTTCCACACTAACACAAGTGCGAAAAATGGTTTTCCAACAATAACACAAGTGCGAAAAGTGGTTTTTCCACACTAATACAAGTGCAAAAGTGGTTTCCTGCACCAACACACGTGCGAAAAGTGGTTTTTCAACACTAACACAAGTGCGAAAAGTGGTTTTTCAACACTATCACAAGTGCAAAAAGTGTTTTTTCCACACTAATACAAGTGCAAAAGTGGTTTCCTGCATCAACACAAGTGCGAAAAGTGGTTTTTCAACACTAACACAAGTGCGAAAAGTGGTTTTTCAACACTAACACAAGTGCGAAAAGTGGTTTTTCAACACTATCACAAGTGCAAAAAGTGTTTTTTCCACACTAATACAAGTGCAAAAGTGGTTTCCTGCACCAACACAAGTGCGAAAAGTGGTTTTTCAACACTAACACAAGTGCGAAAAGTGGTTTTTCAACACTAACACAAGTGCGAAAAGTGTTTTTCCACACTAATACAGGTGCAAAAGTGGTTTCCTGCACCAACACAAGTGCGAAAAGTGGTTTTTCAACACTAACATAAGTGCGAAAAGTGGTTTTTCAACACTAACACAAGTGCGAAAAGTGTTTTTTCCACACTAATACAAGTGCAAAAGTGGTTTCCTGCACCAACACAAGTGCGAAAAGTGGTTTTTCAACACTAACACAAGTGCGAAAAGTGTTTTTTCAACACTAACACAAGTGCGAAAAGTGTTTTTTCCACACTAATACAAGTGCAAAAGTGGTTTCCTGCACCAACACAAGTGCGAAAAGTGGTTTTTCAACACTAACACAAGTGCGAAAAGTGGTTTTTCAACACTATCACAAGTGCAAAAAGTGTTTTATCCACACTAACACAAGTGCAAAAAGTGGTTTTTCAACACTAACACAAGTGCGAAAAGTGGTTTTTCCACGCTAATACAAGTGCAAAAGTGGTTTCCTGCACTAACACAAGTGCGAAAAGTGGTTTTTCAACACTAACACGAGTGCGAAAAGTGGTTTTTCAACACTATCACAAGTGCAAAAAGTGTTTTTTCCACACTAATACAGGTGCAAAAGTGGTTTCCTGCACCAACACAAGTGCGAAAAGTGATTTTTCAACACTAACACAAGTGCGAAAAGTGGTTTTTCAACACTATCACAAGTGCAAAAAGTGTTTTTTCCACACTAATACAAGTGCAAAAGTGGTTTCCTGCATCAACACAAGTGCGAAAAGTGGTTTTTCAACACTAACACAAGTGCGAAAAGTGGTTTTTCAACACTAACACAAGTGCGAAAAGTGGTTGTTCAACACTATCACAAGTGCAAAAAGTGTTTTTTCCACACTAATACAAGTGCAAAAGTGGTTTCCTGCACCAACACAAGTGCGAAAAGTGGTTTTTCAACACTAACACAGGTGTGAAAAGTGGTTTTTCAACACTAACACAACTGCGAAAAGTGGTTTTTCCACACTAATACAAGTGCAAAAGTGGTTTCCTGCACCAACACAAGTGCGAAAAGTGGTATTTCAACACTAACACAAGTGCGAAAAGTGGTTTTTCAACACTATCACAAGTGCAAAAAGTGTTTTTTCCACACTAATACAAGTGCAAAAGTGGTTTCCTTCACCAACGCAAGTGCGAAAAGTGGTTTTTCAACACTAACACAAGTGCGAAAAGTGGTTTTTCAACACTAACACAAGTGCGAAAGTGGTTTTTCCACACTAATACAAGTGCAAAAGTGGTTTCCTGCACCAACACAAGTGCGAAAAGTGGTTTTTCAACACTAACACAAGTGCGAAAAGTGGTTTTTCAACACTATCACAAGTGCAAAAAGTGTTTTTTCCACACTAATACAAGTGCAAAAGTGGTTTCCTGCACCAACACAAGTGCGAAAAGTGGTTTTTCAACACTAACACAAGTGCGAAAAGTGGTTTTTCAACACTATCACAAGTGCGAAAAGTGTTTTTTCCACACTAATACAAGTGCAAAAGTGGTTTCCTGCACCAACACAAGTGCGAAAAGTGGTTTTTCAACACTAACACAAGTGCGAAAAGTGGTTTTTCAACACTAACACAAGTGCGAAAAGTGGTTTTTCAACACTATCACAAGTGCAAAAAGTGTTTTTTCCACACTAATACAAGTGCAAAAGTGGTTTCCTGCACCAACACAAGTGCGAAAAGTGGTTTTTCCACACTAACACAAGTGCGAAAAATGGTTTTCCAACACTAACACAAGTGCGAAAAGTGGTTTGTCCACACTAATACAAGTGCAAAAGTGGTTTCCTGCACCAACACACGTGCGAAAAGTGGTTTTTCAACACTAACACAAGTGCGAAAAGTGGTTTTTCAACACTATCACAAGTGCAAAAAGTGTTTTTTCCACACTAATACAAGTGCAAAAGTGGTTTCCTGCATCAACACAAGTGCGAAAAGTGGTTTTTCAACACTAACACAAGTGCAAAAAGTGGTTTTTCAACACTAATACAAGTGCGAAAAGTGGTTTTTCAACATTATCACAAGTGCAAAAAGTGTTTTTTCCACACTTATACAAGTGCAAAAGTGGTTTCCTGCACCAACACAAGTGCGAAAAGTGGTTTTTCAACACTAACACAAGTGCGAAAAGTGGTTTTTCAACACTAACACAAGTGCGAAAAGTGTTTTTCCACACTAATACAGGTGCAAAAGTGGTTTCCTGCACCAACACAAGTGCGAAAAGTGGTTTTTCAACACTAACACAAGTGCGAAAAGTGGTTTTTCAACACTAAAACAAGTGCGAAAAGTGTTTTTTCCACACTAATACAAGTGCAAAAGTGGTTTCCTCCACCAACACAAGTGCGAAAAGTGGTTTTTCAACACTAACACAAGTGCGAAAAGTGGTTTTTCAACACTAACACAAGTGCGAAAAGTGTTTTTTCCACACTAATACAAGTGCAAAAGTGGTTTCCTGCACCAACACAAGTGCGAAAAGTGGTTTTTCAACACTAACACAAGTGCGAAAAGTGGTTTTTCAACACTATCACAAGTGCAAAAAGTGTTTTATCCACACTAACACAAGTGCAAAAAGTGGTTTTTCAACACTAACACAAGTGCGAAAAGTGGTTTTTCCACGCTAATACAAGTGCAAAAGTGGTTTCCTGCACTAACACAAGTGCGAAAAGTGGTTTTTCAACACTAACACAAGTGCGAAAAGTGGTTTTTCAACACTATCACAAGTGCAAAAAGTGTTTTTTCCACACTAATACAGGTGCAAAAGTGGTTTCCTGCATCAACACAAGTGCGAAAAGTGATTTTTCAACACTAACACAAGTGCGAAAAGTGGTTTTTCAACACTATCACAAGTGCAAAAAGTGTTTTTTCCACACTAATACAGGTGCAAAAGTGGTTTCCTGCATCAACACAAGTGCGAAAAGTGATTTTTCAACACTAACACAAGTGCGAAAAGTGGTTTTTCAACACTATCACAAGTGCAAAAAGTGTTTTTTCCACACTAATACAAGTGCAAAAGTGGTTTCCTGCACCAACACAAGTGCGAAAAGTGGTTTTTCAACACTAACACAAGTGCGAAAAGTGGTTTTTCAACACTAACACAAGTGCGAAAAGTGGTTGTCCAACACTATCACAAGTGCAAAAAGTGTTTTTTCCACACTAATACAAGTGCAAAAGTGGTTTCCTGCACCAACACAAGTGCGAAAAGTGGTTTTTCAACACTAACACAGGTGTGAAAAGTGGTTTTTCAACACTAACACAAGTGCGAAAAGTGGTTTTTCCACACTAATACAAGTGCAAAAGTGGTTTCCTGCACCAACACAAGTGCGAAAAGTGGTTTTTCAACACTAACACAAGTGCGAAAAGTGGTTTTTCAACACTAACACAAGTGCGAAAAGTGGTTTTTCAACACTATCACAAGTGCAAAAAGTGTTTTTTCCACACTAATACAAGTGCAAAAGTGGTTTCCTGCACCAACACAAGTGCGAAAAGTGGTTTTTCCACACTAACACAAGTGCGAAAAATGGTTTTCCAACACTAACACAAGTGCGAAAAGTGGTTTTGCCACACTAATACAAGTGCAAAAGTGGTTTCCTGCACCAACACACGTGCGAAAAGTGGTTTTTCAACACCAACACAAGTGCGAAAAGTGGTTTTTCAACACTATCACAAGTGCAAAAAGTGTTTTTTCCACACTAATACAAGTGCAAAAGTGGTTTCCTGCATCAACACAAGTGCGAAAAGTGGTTTTTCAACACTAACACAAGTGCGAAAAGTGGTTTTTCAACACTAACACAAGTGCGAAAAGTGGTTTTTCAACACTATCACAAGTGCAAAAAGTGTTTTTTCCACACTAATACAAGTGCAAAAGTGGTTTCCTGCACCAACACAAGTGCGAAAAGTGGTTTTTCAACACTAACACAAGTGCGAAAAGTGGTTTTTCAACACTAACACAAGTGCGAAAAGTGTTTTTCCACACTAATACAGGTGCAAAAGTGGTTTCCTGCACCAACACAAGTGCGAAAAGTGGTTTTTCAACACTAACACAAGTGCGAAAAGTGGTTTTTCAACACTAACACAAGTGCGAAAAGTGTTTTTTCCACACTAATACAAGTGCAAAAGTGGTTTCCTGCACCAACACAAGTGCGAAAAGTGGTTTTTCAACACTAACACAAGTGCGAAAAGTGGTTTTTCAACACTAACACAAGTGCGAAAAGTGTTTTTTCCACACTAATACAAGTGCAAAAGTGGTTTCCTGCACCAACACAAGTGCGAAAAGTGGTTTTTCAACACTAACACAAGTGCGAAAAGTGGTTTTTCAACACTATCACAAGTGCAAAAAGTGTTTTATCCACACTAACACCAGTGCAAAAAGTGGTTTTTCAACACTAACACAAGTGCGAAAAGTGGTTTTTCCACGCTAATACAAGTGCAAAAGTGGTTTCCTGCACTAACACAAGTGCGAAAAGTGGTTTTTCAACACTAACACAAGTGCGAAAAGTGGTTTTTCAACACTAACACAAGTGCGAAAAGTGTTTTTTCCACACTAATACAGGTGCAAAAGTGGTTTCCTGCACCAACACAAGTGCGAAAAGTGATTTTTCAACACTAACACAAGTGCGAAAAGTGGTTTTTCAACACTATCACAAGTGCAAAAAGTGTTTTATCCACACTAACACAAGTGCAAAAAGTGGTTTTTCAACACTAACACAAGTGCGAAAAGTGGTTTTTCCACGCTAATACAAGTGCAAAAGTGGTATCCTGCACTAACACAAGTGCGAAAAGTGGTTTTTCAACACTAACACAAGTGCGAAAAGTGGTTTTTCAACACTATCACAAGTGCAAAAAGTGTTTTTTCCACACTAATACAGGTGCAAAAGTGGTTTCCTGCATCAACACAAGTGCGAAAAGTGATTTTTCAACACTAACACAAGTACGAAAAGTGGTTTTTCAACACTATCACAAGTGCAAAAAGTGTTTTTTCCACACTAATACAAGTGCAAAAGTGGTTTCCTGCACCAACACAAGTGCGAAAAGTGGTTTTTCAACACTAACACAAGTGCGAAAAGTGGTTTTTCAACACTAACACAAGTGCGAAAAGTGGTTGTTCAACACTATCACAAGTGCAAAAAGTGTTTTTTCCACACTAATACAAGTGCAAAAGTGGTTTCCTGCACCAACACAAGTGCGAAAAGTGGTTTTTCAACACTAACACAGGTGTGAAAAGTGGTTTTTCAACACTAACACAAGTGCGAAAAGTGGTTTTTCCACACTAATACAAGTGCAAAAGTGGTTTCCTGCACCAACACAAGTGCGAAAAGTGGTTTTTCAACACTAACACAAGTGCGAAAAGTGGTTTTTCAACACTAACACAAGTGCGAAAAGTGGTTTTTCAACACTATCACAAGTGCAAAAAGTGTTTTTTCCACACTAATACAAGTGCAAAAGTGGTTTCCTGCACCAACACAAGTGCGAAAAGTGGTTTTTCCACACTAACACAAGTGCGAAAAATGGTTTTCCAACAATAACACAAGTGCGAAAAGTGGTTTTTCCACACTAATACAAGTGCAAAAGTGGTTTCCTGCACCAACACACGTGCGAAAAGTGGTTTTTCAACACTAACACAAGTGCGAAAAGTGGTTTTCCAACACTATCACAAGTGCAAAAAGTGTTTTTTCCACACTAATACAAGTGCAAAAGTGGTTTCCTGCATCAACACAAGTGCGAAAAGTGGTTTTTCAACACTAACACAAGTGCGAAAAGTGGTTTTTCAACACTAACACAAGTGCGAAAAGTGGTTTTTCAACACTATCACAAGTGCAAAAAGTGTTTTTTCCACACTAATACAAGTGCAAAAGTGGTTTCCTGCACCAACACAAGTGCGAAAAGTGGTTTTTCAACACTAACACAAGTGCGAAAAGTGGTTTTTCAACACTAACACAAGTGCGAAAAGTGTTTTTCCACACTAATACAGGTGCAAAAGTGGTTTCCTGCACCAACACAAGTGCGAAAAGTGGTTTTTCAACACTAACATAAGTGCGAAAAGTGGTTTTTCAACACTAACACAAGTGCGAAAAGTGTTTTTTCCACACTAATACAAGTGCAAAAGTGGTTTCCTGCACCAACACAAGTGCGAAAAGTGGTTTTTCAACACTAACACAAGTGCGAAAAGTGTTTTTTCAACACTAACACAAGTGCGAAAAGTGTTTTTTCCACACTAATACAAGTGCAAAAGTGGTTTCCTGCACCAACACAAGTGCGAAAAGTGGTTTTTCAACACTAACACAAGTGCGAAAAGTGGTTTTTCAACACTATCACAAGTGCAAAAAGTGTTTTATCCACACTAACACAAGTGCAAAAAGTGGTTTTTCAACACTAACACAAGTGCGAAAAGTGGTTTTTCCACGCTAATACAAGTGCAAAAGTGGTTTCCTGCACTAACACAAGTGCGAAAAGTGGTTTTTCAACACTAACACGAGTGCGAAAAGTGGTTTTTCAACACTATCACAAGTGCAAAAAGTGTTTTTTCCACACTAATACAGGTGCAAAAGTGGTTTCCTGCACCAACACAAGTGCGAAAAGTGATTTTTCAACACTAACACAAGTGCGAAAAGTGGTTTTTCAACACTATCACAAGTGCAAAAAGTGTTTTTTCCACACTAATACAAGTGCAAAAGTGGTTTCCTGCATCAACACAAGTGCGAAAAGTGGTTTTTCAACACTAACACAAGTGCGAAAAGTGGTTTTTCAACACTAACACAAGTGCGAAAAGTGGTTGTTCAACACTATCACAAGTGCAAAAAGTGTTTTTTCCACACTAATACAAGTGCAAAAGTGGTTTCCTGCACCAACACAAGTGCGAAAAGTGGTTTTTCAACACTAACACAGGTGTGAAAAGTGGTTTTTCAACACTAACACAAGTGCGAAAAGTGGTTTTTCCACACTAATACAAGTGCAAAAGTGGTTTCCTGCACCAACACAAGTGCGAAAAGTGGTATTTCAACACTAACACAAGTGCGAAAAGTGGTTTTTCAACACTATCACAAGTGCAAAAAGTGTTTTTTCCACACTAATACAAGTGCAAAAGTGGTTTCCTTCACCAACGCAAGTGCGAAAAGTGGTTTTTCAACACTAACACAAGTGCGAAAAGTGGTTTTTCAACACTAACACAAGTGCGAAAGTGGTTTTTCCACACTAATACAAGTGCAAAAGTGGTTTCCTGCACCAACACAAGTGCGAAAAGTGGTTTTTCAACACTAACACAAGTGCGAAAAGTGGTTTTTCAACACTATCACAAGTGCAAAAAGTGTTTTTTCCACACTAATACAAGTGCAAAAGTGGTTTCCTGCACCAACACAAGTGCGAAAAGTGGCTTTTCAACACTAACACAAGTGCGAAAAGTGGTTTTTCAACACTATCACAAGTGCGAAAAGTGTTTTTTCCACACTAATACAAGTGCAAAAGTGGTTTCCTGCACCAACACAAGTGCGAAAAGTGGTTTTTCAACACTAACACAAGTGCGAAAAGTGGTTTTTCAACACTAACACAAGTGCGAAAAGTGGTTTTTCAACACTATCACAAGTGCAAAAAGTGTTTTTTCCACACTAATACAAGTGCAAAAGTGGTTTCCTGCACCAACACAAGTGCGAAAAGTGGTTTTTCCACACTAACACAAGTGCGAAAAATGGTTTTCCAACACTAACACAAGTGCGAAAAGTGGTTTGTCCACACTAATACAAGTGCAAAAGTGGTTTCCTGCACCAACACACGTGCGAAAAGTGGTTTTTCAACACTAACACAAGTGCGAAAAGTGGTTTTTCAACACTATCACAAGTGCAAAAAGTGTTTTTTTCCACACTAATACAAGTGCAAAAGTGGTTTCCTGCATCAACACAAGTGCGAAAAGTGGTTTTTCAACACTAACACAAGTGCGAAAAGTGGTTTTTCAACACTAATACAAGTGCGAAAAGTGGTTTTTCAACATTATCACAAGTGCAAAAAGTGTTTTTTCCACACTTATACAAGTGCAAAAGTGGTTTCCTGCACCAACACAAGTGCGAAAAGTGGTTTTTCAACACTAACACAAGTGCGAAAAGTGGTTTTTCAACACTAACACAAGTGCGAAAAGTGTTTTTCCACACTAATACAGGTGCAAAAGTGGTTTCCTGCACCAACACAAGTGCGAAAAGTGGTTTTTCAACACTAACACAAGTGCGAAAAGTGGTTTTTCAACACTAAAACAAGTGCGAAAAGTGTTTTTTCCACACTAATACAAGTGCAAAAGTGGTTTCCTCCACCAACACAAGTGCGAAAAGTGGTTTTTCAACACTAACACAAGTGCGAAAAGTGGTTTTTCAACACTAACACAAGTGCGAAAAGTGTTTTTTCCACACTAATACAAGTGCAAAAGTGGTTTCCTGCACCAACACAAGTGCGAAAAGTGGTTTTTCAACACTAACACAAGTGCGAAAAGTGGTTTTTCAACACTATCACAAGTGCAAAAAGTGTTTTTTCCACACTAATACAGGTGCAAAAGTGGTTTCCTGCATCAACACAAGTGCGAAAAGTGTTTTTTCCACACTAATACAAGTGCAAAAGTGGTTTCCTTCACCAACGCAAGTGCGAAAAGTGGTTTTTCAACACTAACACAAGTGCGAAAAGTGGTTTTTCAACACTAACACAAGTGCAAAAGTGGTTTTTCCACACTAATACAAGTGCAAAAGTGGTTTCCTGCACCAACACAAGTGCGAAAAGTGGTTTTTCAACACTAACACAAGTGCGAAAAGTGGTTTTTCAACACTATCACAAGTGCAAAAAGTGTTTTTTCCACACTAATACAAGTGCAAAAGTGGTTTCCTGCACCAACACAAGTGCGAAAAGTGGTTCTTCAACACTAACATAAGTGCGAAAAGTGGTTTTTCAACACTAACACAAGTGCGAAAAGTGTTTTTTCCACACTAATACAAGTGCAAAAGTGGTTTCTTGCACCAACACAAGTGCGAAAAGTGGTTTTTCAACACTAACACAAGTGCGAAAAGTGGTTTTTCAACACTAACACAAGTGCGAAAAGTGGTTTTTCAACACTAACACAAGTGCGAAAAGTGGTTTTTCCACACTAATACAAGTGCAAAAGTGGTTTCCTGCACCAACACAAGTGCGAAAAGTGGTTTTTCAACACTAACACAAGTGCGAAAAGTGGTTTTTCAACACTAACACAAGTGCGAAAAGTGTTTTTCCACACTAATACAGGTGCAAAAGTGGTTTCCTGCACCAACACAAGTGCGAAAAGTGGTTTTTCAACACTAACACAAGTGCGAAAAGTGGTTTTTCAACACTAAAACAAGTGCAAAAAGTGTTTTTTCCACACTAATACAAGTGCAAAAGTGGTTTCCTGCACCAACACAAGTGCGAAAAGTGGTTTTTCAACACTAACACAAGTGCGAAAAGTGGTTTTTCAACACTAACACAAGTGCGAAAAGTGGTTGTTCAACACTATCACAAGTGCAAAAAGTGTTTTTTCCACACTAATACAAGTGCAAAAGTGGTTTCCTGCACCAACACAAGTGCGAAAAGTGGTTTTTCAACACTAACACAGGTGTGAAAAGTGGTTTTTCAACACTAACACAAGTGCGAAAAGTGGTTTTTCCACACTAATACAAGTGCAAAAGTGGTTTCCTGCACCAACACAAGTGCGAAAAGTGGTTTTTCAACACTAACACAAGTGCGAAAAGTGGTTTTTCAACACTAACACAAGTGCGAAAAGTGGTTTTTCAACACTATCACAAGTGCAAAAAGTGTTTTTTCCACACTAATACAAGTGCAAAAGTGGTTTCCTGCACCAACACAAGTGCGAAAAGTGGTTTTTCCACACTAACACAAGTGCGAAAAATGGTTTTCCAACACTAACACAAGTGCGAAAAGTGGTTTTGCCACACTAATACAAGTGCAAAAGTGGTTTCCTGCACCAACACACGTGCGAAAAGTGGTTTTTCAACACCAACACAAGTGCGAAAAGTGGTTTTTCAACACTATCACAAGTGCAAAAAGTGTTTTTTCCACACTAATACAAGTGCAAAAGTGGTTTCCTGCATCAACACAAGTGCGAAAAGTGGTTTTTCAACACTAACACAAGTGCGAAAAGTGGTTTTTCAACACTAACACAAGTGCGAAAAGTGGTTTTTCAACACTATCACAAGTGCAAAAAGTGTTTTTTCCACACTAATACAAGTGCAAAAGTGGTTTCCTGCGCCAACACAAGTGCGAAAAGTGGTTTTTCAACACTAACACAAGTGCGAAAAGTGGTTTTTCAACACTAACACAAGTGCGAAAAGTGTTTTTCCACACTAATACAGGTGCAAAAGTGGTTTCCTGCACCAACACAAGTGCGAAAAGTGGTTTTTCAACACTAACACAAGTGCGAAAAGTGGTTTTTCAACACTAACACAAGTGCGAAAAGTGTTTTTTCCACACTAATACAAGTGCAAAAGTGGTTTCCTGCACCAACACAAGTGCGAAAAGTGGTTTTTCAACACTAACACAAGTGCGAAAAGTGGTTTTTCAACACTAACACAAGTGCGAAAAGTGTTTTTTCCACACTAATACAAGTGCAAAAGTGGTTTCCTGCACCAACACAAGTGCGAAAAGTGGTTTTTCAACACTAACACAAGTGCGAAAAGTGGTTTTTCAACACTATCACAAGTGCAAAAAGTGTTTTATCCACACTAACACCAGTGCAAAAAGTGGTTTTTCAACACTAACACAAGTGCGAAAAGTGGTTTTTCCACGCTAATACAAGTGCAAAAGTGGTTTCCTGCACTAACACAAGTGCGAAAAGTGGTTTTTCAACACTAACACAAGTGCGAAAAGTGGTTTTTCAACACTAACACAAGTGCGAAAAGTGGTTTTTCAACACTATCACAAGTGCAAAAAGTGTTTTTTCCACACTAATACAAGTGCAAAAGTGGTTTCCTGCACCAACACAAGTGCGAAAAGTGGTTTTTCAACACTAACACAAGTGCGAAAAGTGGTTTTTCAACACTAACACAAGTGCGAAAAGTGGTTGTTCAACACTATCACAAGTGCAAAAAGTGTTTTTTCCACACTAATACAAGTGCAAAAGTGGTTTCCTGCACCAACACAAGTGCGAAAAGTGGTTTTTCAACACTAACACAGGTGTGAAAAGTGGTTTTTCAACACTAACACAAGTGCGAAAAGTGGTTTTTCCACACTAATACAAGTGCAAAAGTGGTTTCCTGCACCAACGCAAGTGCGAAAAGTGGTATTTCAACACTAACACAAGTGCGAAAAGTGGTTTTTCAACACTATCACAAGTGCAAAAAGTGTTTTTTCCACACTAATACAAGTGCAAAAGTGGTTTCCTTCACCAACGCAAGTGCGAAAAGTGGTTTTTCAACACTAACACAAGTGCGAAAAGTGGTTTTTCAACACTAACACAAGTGCGAAAGTGGTTTTTCCACACTAATACAAGTGCAAAAGTGGTTTCCTGCACCAACACAAGTGCGAAAAGTGGTTTTTCAACACTAACACAAGTGCGAAAAGTGGTTTTTCAACACTATCACAAGTGCAAAAAGTGTTTTTTTCCACACTAATACAAGTGCAAAAGTGGTTTCCTGCACCAACACAAGTGCGAAAAGTGGTTTTTCAACACTAACACAAGTGCGAAAAGTGGTTTTTCAACACTATCACAAGTGCGAAAAGTGTTTTTTCCACACTAATACAAGTGCAAAAGTGGTTTCCTGCACCAACACAAGTGCGAAAAGTGGTTTTTCAACACTAACACAAGTGCGAAAAGTGGTTTTTCAACACTAACACAAGTGCGAAAAGTGGTTTTTCAACACTATCACAAGTGCAAAAAGTGTTTTTTCCACACTAATACAAGTGCAAAAGTGGTTTCCTGCACCAACACAAGTGCGAAAAGTGGTTTTTCCACACTAACACAAGTGCGAAAAATGGTTTTCCAACACTAACACAAGTGCGAAAAGTGGTTTGTCCACACTAATACAAGTGCAAAAGTGGTTTCCTGCACCAACACACGTGCGAAAAGTGGTTTTTCAACACTAACACAAGTGCGAAAAGTGGTTTTTCAACACTATCACAAGTGCAAAAAGTGTTTTTTCCACACTAATACAAGTGCAAAAGTGGTTTCCTGCATCAACACAAGTGCGAAAAGTGGTTTTTCAACACTAACACAAGTGCGAAAAGTGGTTTTTCAACACTAACACAAGTGTGAAAAGTGGTTTTTCAACACTATCACAAGTGCAAAAAGTGTTTTTTCCACACTAATACAAGTGCAAAAGTGGTTTCCTGCACCAACACAAGTGCGAAAAGTGGTTTTTCAACACTAACACAAGTGCGAAAAGTGGTTTTTCAACACTAACACAAGTGCGAAAAGTGTTTTTCCACACTAATACAGGTGCAAAAGTGGTTTCCTGCACCAACACAAGTGCGAAAAGTGGTTTTTCAACACTAACACAAGTGCGAAAAGTGGTTTTTCAACACTAAAACAAGTGCGAAAAGTGTTTTTTCCACACTAATACAAGTGCAAAAGTGGTTTCCTGCACCAACACAAGTGCGAAAAGTGGTTTTTCAACACTAACACAAGTGCGAAAAGTGGTTTTTCAACACTAACACAAGTGCGAAAAGTGTTTTTTCCACACTAATACAAGTGCAAAAGTGGTTTCCTGCACCAACACAAGTGCGAAAAGTGGTTTTTCAACACTAACACAAGTGCGAAAAGTGGTTTTTCAACACTAACACAAGTGCGAAAAGTGTTTTTCCACACTAATACAGGTGCAAAAGTGGTTTCCTGCACCAACACAAGTGCGAAAAGTGGTTTTTCAACACTAACACAAGTGCGAAAAGTGGTTTTTCAACACTAACACAAGTGCGAAAAGTGTTTTTTCCACACTAATACAAGTGCAAAAGTGGTTTCCTGCACCAACACAAGTGCGAAAAGTGGTTTTTCAACACTAACACAAGTGCGAAAAGTGGTTTTTCAACACTAACACAAGTGCGAAAAGTGTTTTTTCCACACTAATACAAGTGCAAAAGTGGTTTCCTGCACCAACACAAGTGCGAAAAGTGGTTTTTCAACACTAACACAAGTGCGAAAAGTGGTTTTTCAACACTATCACAAGTGCAAAAAGTGTTTTATCCACACTAACACCAGTGCAAAAAGTGGTTTTTCAACACTAACACAAGTGCGAAAAGTGGTTTTTCCACGCTAATACAAGTGCAAAAGTGGTTTCCTGCACTAACACAAGTGCGAAAAGTGGTTTTTCAACACTAACACAAGTGCGAAAAGTGGTTTTTCAACACTAACACAAGTGCGAAAAGTGGTTTTTCAACACTATCACAAGTGCAAAAAGTGTTTTTTCCACACTAATACAAGTGCAAAAGTGGTTTCCTGCACCAACACAAGTGCGAAAAGTGGTTTTTCAACACTAACACAAGTGCGAAAAGTGGTTTTTCAACACTAACACAAGTGCGAAAAGTGGTTGTTCAACACTATCACAAGTGCAAAAAGTGTTTTTTCCACACTAATACAAGTGCAAAAGTGGTTTCCTGCACCAACACAAGTGCGAAAAGTGGTTTTTCAACACTAACACAGGTGTGAAAAGTGGTTTTTCAACACTAACACAAGTGCGAAAAGTGGTTTTTCCACACTAATACAAGTGCAAAAGTGGTTTCCTGCACCAACGCAAGTGCGAAAAGTGGTATTTCAACACTAACACAAGTGCGAAAAGTGGTTTTTCAACACTATCACAAGTGCAAAAAGTGTTTTTTCCACACTAATACAAGTGCAAAAGTGGTTTCCTTCACCAACGCAAGTGCGAAAAGTGGTTTTTCAACACTAACACAAGTGCGAAAAGTGGTTTTTCAACACTAACACAAGTGCGAAAGTGGTTTTTCCACACTAATACAAGTGCAAAAGTGGTTTCCTGCACCAACACAAGTGCGAAAAGTGGTTTTTCAACACTAACACAAGTGCGAAAAGTGGTTTTTCAACACTATCACAAGTGCAAAAAGTGTTTTTTTCCACACTAATACAAGTGCAAAAGTGGTTTCCTGCACCAACACAAGTGCGAAAAGTGGTTTTTCAACACTAACACAAGTGCGAAAAGTGGTTTTTCAACACTATCACAAGTGCGAAAAGTGTTTTTTCCACACTAATACAAGTGCAAAAGTGGTTTCCTGCACCAACACAAGTGCGAAAAGTGGTTTTTCAACACTAACACAAGTGCGAAAAGTGGTTTTTCAACACTAACACAAGTGCGAAAAGTGGTTTTTCAACACTATCACAAGTGCAAAAAGTGTTTTTTCCACACTAATACAAGTGCAAAAGTGGTTTCCTGCACCAACACAAGTGCGAAAAGTGGTTTTTCCACACTAACACAAGTGCGAAAAATGGTTTTCCAACACTAACACAAGTGCGAAAAGTGGTTTGTCCACACTAATACAAGTGCAAAAGTGGTTTCCTGCACCAACACACGTGCGAAAAGTGGTTTTTCAACACTAACACAAGTGCGAAAAGTGGTTTTTCAACACTATCACAAGTGCAAAAAGTGTTTTTTCCACACTAATACAAGTGCAAAAGTGGTTTCCTGCATCAACACAAGTGCGAAAAGTGGTTTTTCAACACTAACACAAGTGCGAAAAGTGGTTTTTCAACACTAACACAAGTGTGAAAAGTGGTTTTTCAACACTATCACAAGTGCAAAAAGTGTTTTTTCCACACTAATACAAGTGCAAAAGTGGTTTCCTGCACCAACACAAGTGCGAAAAGTGGTTTTTCAACACTAACACAAGTGCGAAAAGTGGTTTTTCAACACTAACACAAGTGCGAAAAGTGTTTTTCCACACTAATACAGGTGCAAAAGTGGTTTCCTGCACCAACACAAGTGCGAAAAGTGGTTTTTCAACACTAACACAAGTGCGAAAAGTGGTTTTTCAACACTAAAACAAGTGCGAAAAGTGTTTTTTCCACACTAATACAAGTGCAAAAGTGGTTTCCTGCACCAACACAAGTGCGAAAAGTGGTTTTTCAACACTAACACAAGTGCGAAAAGTGGTTTTTCAACACTAACACAAGTGCGAAAAGTGTTTTTTCCACACTAATACAAGTGCAAAAGTGGTTTCCTGCACCAACACAAGTGCGAAAAGTGGTTTTTCAACACTAACACAAGTGCGAAAAGTGGTTTTTCAACACTATCACAAGTGCAAAAAGTGTTTTATCCACACTAACACAAGTGCAAAAAGTGGTTTTTCAACACTAACACAAGTGCGAAAAGTGGTTTTTCCACGCTAATACAAGTGCAAAAGTGGTTTCCTGCACTAACACAAGTGCGAAAAGTGGTTTTTCAACACTAACACAAGTGCGAAAAGTGGTTTTTCAACACTATCACAAGTGCAAAAAGTGTTTTTTCCACACTAATACAGGTGCAAAAGTGGTTTCCTGCATCAACACAAGTGCGAAAAGTGATTTTTCAACACTAACACAAGTGCGAAAAGTGGTTTTTCAACACTATCACAAGTGCAAAAAGTGTTTTTTCCACACTAATACAAGTGCAAAAGTGGTTTCCTGCACCAACACAAGTGCGAAAAGTGGTTTTTCAACACTAACACAAGTGCGAAAAGTGGTTTTTCAACACTAACACAAGTGCGAAAAGTGGTTGTTCAACACTATCACAAGTGCAAAAAGTGTTTTTTCCACACTAATACAAGTGCAAAAGTGGTTTCCTGCACCAACACAAGTGCGAAAAGTGGTTTTTCAACACTAACACAGGTGTGAAAAGTGGTTTTTCAACACTAACACAAGTGCGAAAAGTGGTTTTTCCACACTAATACAAGTGCAAAAGTGGTTTCCTGCACCAACACAAGTGCGAAAAGTGGTTTTTCAACACTAACACAAGTGCGAAAAGTGGTTTTTCAACACTAACACAAGTGCGAAAAGTGGTTTTTCAACACTATCACAAGTGCAAAAAGTGTTTTTTCCACACTAATACAAGTGCAAAAGTGGTTTCCTGCACCAACACAAGTGCGAAAAGTGGTTTTTCCACACTAACACAAGTGCGAAAAATGGTTTTCCAACACTAACACAAGTGCGAAAAGTGGTTTTTCCACACTAATACAAGTGCAAAAGTGGTTTCCTGCACCAACACACGTGCGAAAAGTGGTTTTTCAACACTAACACAAGTGTGAAAAGTGGTTTTTCAACACTATCACAAGTGCAAAAAGTGTTTTTTCCACACTAATACAAGTGCAAAAGTGGTTTCCTGCATCAACACAAGTGCGAAAAGTGGTTTTTCAACACTAACACAAGTGCGAAAAGTGGTTTTTCAACACTAACACAAGTGCGAAAAGTGGTTTTTCAACACTATCACAAGTGCAAAAAGTGTTTTTTCCACACTAATACAAGTGCAAAAGTGGTTTCCTGCACCAACACAAGTGCGAAAAGTGGTTTTTCAACACTAACACAAGTGCGAAAAGTGGTTTTTCAACACTAACACAAGTGCGAAAAGTGTTTTTCCACACTAATACAGGTGCAAAAGTGGTTTCCTGCACCAACACAAGTGCGAAAAGTGGTTTTTCAACACTAACACAAGTGCGAAAAGTGGTTTTTCAACACTAACACAAGTGCGAAAAGTGGTTTCCTGCACCAACACAAGTGCGAAAAGTGGTTTTTCAACACTAACACAAGTGCGAAAAGTGGTTTTTCAACACTAACACAAGTGCAAAAGTGGTTTCCTGCACCAACACAAGTGCGAAAAGTGGTTTTTCAACACTAACACAAGTGCGAAAAGTGGTTTTTAAACACTAACACAAGTGCGAAAAGTGTTTTTTCCACACTAATACAAGTGCAAAAGTGGTTTCCTGCACCAACACAAGTGCGAAAAGTGGTTTTTCAACACTAACACAAGTGCGAAAAGTGGTTTTTCAACACTATCACAAGTGCAAAAAGTGTTTTATCCACACTAACACAAGTGCAAAAAGTGGTTTTTCAACACTAACACAAGTGCGAAAAGTGGTTTTTCCACGCTAATACAAGTGCAAAAGTGGTTTCCTGCACTAACACAAGTGCGAAAAGTGGTTTTTCAACACTAACACAAGTGCGAAAAGTGGTTTTTCAACACTATCACAAGTGCAAAAAGTGTTTTTTCCACACTAATACAGGTGCAAAAGTGGTTTCCTGCACCAACACAAGTGCGAAAAGTGATTTTTCAACACTAACACAAGTGCGAAAAGCGGTTTTTCAACACTATCACAAGTGCAAAAAGTGTTTTTTCCACACTAATACAAGTGCAAAAGTGGTTTCCTGCACCAACACAAGTGCGAAAAGTGGTTTTTCAACACTAACACAAGTGCAAAAAGTGGTTTTTCAACACTAACACAAGTGCGAAAAGTGGTTGTTCAACACTATCACAAGTGCAAAAAGTGTTTTTTCCACACTAATACAAGTGCAAAAGTGGTTTCCTGCACCAACACAAGTGCGAAAAGTGGTTTTTCAACACTAACACAGGTGTGAAAAGTGGTTTTTCAACACTAACACAAGTGCGAAAAGTGGTTTTTCCACACTAATACAAGTGCAAAAGTGGTTTCCTGCACCAACACAAGTGCGAAAAGTGGTATTTCAACACTAACACAAGTGCGAAAAGTGGTTTTTCAACACTATCACAAGTGCAAAAAGTGTTTTTTCCACACTAATACAAGTGCAAAAGTGGTTTCCTTCACCAACGCAAGTGCGAAAAGTGGTTTTTCAACACTAACACAAGTGCGAAAAGTGGTTTTTCAACACTAACACAAGTGCAAAAGTGGTTTTTCCACACTAATACAAGTGCAAAAGTGGTTTCCTGCACCAACACAAGTGCGAAAAGTGGTTTTTCAACACTAACACAAGTGCGAAAAGTGGTTTTTCAACACTATCACAAGTGCAAAAAGTGTTTTTTCCACACTAATACAAGTGCAAAAGTGGTTTCCTGCACCAACACAAGTGCGAAAAGTGGTTCTTCAACACTAACATAAGTGCGAAAAGTGGTTTTTCAACACTAACACAAGTGCGAAAAGTGTTTTTTCCACACTAATACAAGTGCAAAAGTGGTTTCTTGCACCAACACAAGTGCGAAAAGTGGTTTTTCAACACTAACACAAGTGCGAAAAGTGGTTTTTCAACACTAACACAAGTGCGAAAAGTGGTTTTTCAACACTAACACAAGTGCGAAAAGTGGTTTTTCCACACTAATACAAGTGCAAAAGTGGTTTCCTGCACCAACACAAGTGCGAAAAGTGGTTTTTCAACACTAACACAAGTGCGAAAAGTGGTTTTTCAACACTAACACAAGTGCGAAAAGTGTTTTTCCACACTAATACAGGTGCAAAAGTGGTTTCCTGCACCAACACAAGTGCGAAAAGTAGTTTTTCAACACTAACACAAGTGCGAAAAGTGGTTTTTCAACACTAAAACAAGTGCGAAAAGTGTTTTTTCCACACTAATACAAGTGCAAAAGTGGTTTCCTCCACCAACACAAGTGCGAAAAGTGGTTTTTCAACACTAACACAAGTGCGAAAAGTGGTTTTTCAACACTAACACAAGTGCGAAAAGTGTTTTTTCCACACTAATACAAGTGCAAAAGTGGTTTCCTGCACCAACACAAGTGCGAAAAGTGGTTTTTCAACACTAACACAAGTGCGAAAAGTGGTTTTTCAACACTATCACAAGTGCAAAAAGTGTTTTATCCACACTAACACAAGTGCAAAAAGTGGTTTTTCAACACTAACACAAGTGCGAAAAGTGGTTTTTCCACGCTAATACAAGTGCAAAAGTGGTTTCCTGCACTAACACAAGTGCGAAAAGTGGTTTTTCAACACTAACACAAGTGCGAAAAGTGGTTTTTCAACACTATCACAAGTGCAAAAAGTGTTTTTTCCACACTAATACAGGTGCAAAAGTGGTTTCCTGCATCAACACAAGTGCGAAAAGTGATTTTTCAACACTAACACAAGTGCGAAAAGTGGTTTTTCAACACTATCACAAGTGCAAAAAGTGTTTTTTCCACACTAATACAGGTGCAAAAGTGGTTTCCTGCATCAACACAAGTGCGAAAAGTGATTTTTCAACACTAACACAAGTGCGAAAAGTGGTTTTTCAACACTATCACAAGTGCAAAAAGTGTTTTTTCCACACTAATACAAGTGCAAAAGTGGTTTCCTGCACCAACACAAGTGCGAAAAGTGGTTTTTCAACACTAACACAAGTGCGAAAAGTGGTTTTTCAACACTAACACAAGTGCGAAAAGTGGTTGTTCAACACTATCACAAGTGCAAAAAGTGTTTTTTCCACACTAATACAAGTGCAAAAGTGGTTTCCTGCACCAACACAAGTGCGAAAAGTGGTTTTTCAACACTAACACAGGTGTGAAAAGTGGTTTTTCAACACTAACACAAGTGCGAAAAGTGGTTTTTCCACACTAATACAAGTGCAAAAGTGGTTTCCTGCACCAACACAAGTGCGAAAAGTGGTTTTTCAACACTAACACAAGTGCGAAAAGTGGTTTTTCAACACTAACACAAGTGCGAAAAGTGGTTTTTCAACACTATCACAAGTGCAAAAAGTGTTTTTTCCACACTAATACAAGTGCAAAAGTGGTTTCCTGCACCAACACAAGTGCGAAAAGTGGTTTTTCCACACTAACACAAGTGCGAAAAATGGTTTTCCAACACTAACACAAGTGCGAAAAGTGGTTTTGCCACACTAATACAAGTGCAAAAGTGGTTTCCTGCACCAACACACGTGCGAAAAGTGGTTTTTCAACACCAACACAAGTGCGAAAAGTGGTTTTTCAACACTATCACAAGTGCAAAAAGTGTTTTTTCCACACTAATACAAGTGCAAAAGTGGTTTCCTGCATCAACACAAGTGCGAAAAGTGGTTTTTCAACACTAACACAAGTGCGAAAAGTGGTTTTTCAACACTAACACAAGTGCGAAAAGTGGTTTTTCAACACTATCACAAGTGCAAAAAGTGTTTTTTCCACACTAATACAAGTGCAAAAGTGGTTTCCTGCGCCAACACAAGTGCGAAAAGTGGTTTTTCAACACTAACACAAGTGCGAAAAGTGGTTTTTCAACACTAACACAAGTGCGAAAAGTGTTTTTCCACACTAATACAGGTGCAAAAGTGGTTTCCTGCACCAACACAAGTGCGAAAAGTGGTTTTTCAACACTAACACAAGTGCGAAAAGTGGTTTTTCAACACTAACACAAGTGCGAAAAGTGTTTTTTCCACACTAATACAAGTGCAAAAGTGGTTTCCTGCACCAACACAAGTGCGAAAAGTGGTTTTTCAACACTAACACAAGTGCGAAAAGTGGTTTTTCAACACTAACACAAGTGCGAAAAGTGTTTTTTCCACACTAATACAAGTGCAAAAGTGGTTTCCTGCACCAACACAAGTGCGAAAAGTGGTTTTTCAACACTAACACAAGTGCGAAAAGTGGTTTTTCAACACTATCACAAGTGCAAAAAGTGTTTTATCCACACTAACACCAGTGCAAAAAGTGGTTTTTCAACACTAACACAAGTGCGAAAAGTGGTTTTTCCACGCTAATACAAGTGCAAAAGTGGTTTCCTGCACTAACACAAGTGCGAAAAGTGGTTTTTCAACACTAACACAAGTGCGAAAAGTGGTTTTTCAACACTAACACAAGTGCGAAAAGTGGTTTTTCAACACTATCACAAGTGCAAAAAGTGTTTTTTCCACACTAATACAAGTGCAAAAGTGGTTTCCTGCACCAACACAAGTGCGAAAAGTGGTTTTTCAACACTAACACAAGTGCGAAAAGTGGTTTTTCAACACTAACACAAGTGCGAAAAGTGGTTGTTCAACACTATCACAAGTGCAAAAAGTGTTTTTTCCACACTAATACAAGTGCAAAAGTGGTTTCCTGCACCAACACAAGTGCGAAAAGTGGTTTTTCAACACTAACACAGGTGTGAAAAGTGGTTTTTCAACACTAACACAAGTGCGAAAAGTGGTTTTTCCACACTAATACAAGTGCAAAAGTGGTTTCCTGCACCAACGCAAGTGCGAAAAGTGGTATTTCAACACTAACACAAGTGCGAAAAGTGGTTTTTCAACACTATCACAAGTGCAAAAAGTGTTTTTTCCACACTAATACAAGTGCAAAAGTGGTTTCCTTCACCAACGCAAGTGCGAAAAGTGGTTTTTCAACACTAACACAAGTGCGAAAAGTGGTTTTTCAACACTAACACAAGTGCGAAAGTGGTTTTTCCACACTAATACAAGTGCAAAAGTGGTTTCCTGCACCAACACAAGTGCGAAAAGTGGTTTTTCAACACTAACACAAGTGCGAAAAGTGGTTTTTCAACACTATCACAAGTGCAAAAAGTGTTTTTTTCCACACTAATACAAGTGCAAAAGTGGTTTCCTGCACCAACACAAGTGCGAAAAGTGGTTTTTCAACACTAACACAAGTGCGAAAAGTGGTTTTTCAACACTATCACAAGTGCGAAAAGTGTTTTTTCCACACTAATACAAGTGCAAAAGTGGTTTCCTGCACCAACACAAGTGCGAAAAGTGGTTTTTCAACACTAACACAAGTGCGAAAAGTGGTTTTTCAACACTAACACAAGTGCGAAAAGTGGTTTTTCAACACTATCACAAGTGCAAAAAGTGTTTTTTCCACACTAATACAAGTGCAAAAGTGGTTTCCTGCACCAACACAAGTGCGAAAAGTGGTTTTTCCACACTAACACAAGTGCGAAAAATGGTTTTCCAACACTAACACAAGTGCGAAAAGTGGTTTGTCCACACTAATACAAGTGCAAAAGTGGTTTCCTGCACCAACACACGTGCGAAAAGTGGTTTTTCAACACTAACACAAGTGCGAAAAGTGGTTTTTCAACACTATCACAAGTGCAAAAAGTGTTTTTTCCACACTAATACAAGTGCAAAAGTGGTTTCCTGCATCAACACAAGTGCGAAAAGTGGTTTTTCAACACTAACACAAGTGCGAAAAGTGGTTTTTCAACACTAACACAAGTGTGAAAAGTGGTTTTTCAACACTATCACAAGTGCAAAAAGTGTTTTTTCCACACTAATACAAGTGCAAAAGTGGTTTCCCTGCACCAACACAAGTGCGAAAAGTGGTTTTTCAACACTAACACAAGTGCGAAAAGTGGTTTTTCAACACTAACACAAGTGCGAAAAGTGTTTTTCCACACTAAATACAGGTGCAAAAGTGGTTTCCTGCACCAACACAAGTGCGAAAAGTGGTTTTTCAACACTAACACAAGTGCGAAAAGTGGTTTTTCAACACTAAAACAAGTGCGAAAAGTGTTTTTTTCCACACTAATACAAGTGCAAAAGTGGTTTCCTGCACCAACACAAGTGCGAAAAGTGGTTTTTCAACACTAACACAAGTGCGAATAGTGGTTTTTCAACACTAACACAAGTGCGAAAAGTGTTTTTTCCACACTAATACAAGTGCAAAAGTGGTTTCCTGCACCAACACAAGTGCGAAAAGTGGTTTTTCAACACTAACACAAGTGCGAAAAGTGGTTTTTCAACACTATCACAAGTGCAAAAAGTGTTTTATCCACACTAACACAAGTGCAAAAAGTGGTTTTTTCAACACTAACACAAAGTGCGAAAAGTGGTTTTTCCACGCTAATACAAGTGCAAAAGTGGTTTCCTGCACTAACACAATGTGCGGAAAAGTGGTTTTTTCAACACTAACACAAGTGCGAAAAGTGGTTTTTTCAACACTATCACAAGTGCAAAAAGTGTTTTTTCCACACTAATACAGGTGCAAAAGTGGGTTTCTGCATCAACACAAGTGCGAAAAGTGATTTTTCAACACTAACACAAGTGCGAAAAGTGGTTTTTTCAACACTATCACAAGTGCAAAAGTGTTTTTTCCACACTAATACAAGTGCAAAAGTGGTTTCCTGCACCAACACAAGTGCGAAAAGTGGTTTTTCAACACTAACACAAGTGCGAAAGTGGTTTTTCAACACTAACACAAGTGCGAAAAGTGGTTGTTCAACACTATCACAAGTGCAAAAAGTGTTTTTTCCACACTAATACAAGTGCAAAAGTGGTTTCCTGCACCAACACAAGTGCGAAAAGTGGTTTTTCAACACTAACACAGGTGTGAAAAGTGGTTTTTCAACACTAACACAAGTGCGAAAAGTGGTTTTTCCACACTAATACAAGTGCAAAAGTGGTTTCCTGCACCAACACAAGTGCGAAAAGTGGTTTTTCAACACTAACACAAGTGCGAAAAGTGGTTTTTCAACACTAACACAAGTGCGAAAAGTGGTTTTTCAACACTATCACAAGTGCAAAAAGTGTTTTTTCCACACTAATACAAGTGCAAAAGTGGTTTCCTGCACCAACACAAGTGCGAAAAGTGGTTTTTCCACACTAACACAAGTGCGAAAAATGGTTTTCCAACACTAACACAAGTGCGAAAAGTGGTTTTTCCACACTAATACAAGTGCAAAAGTGGTTTCCTGCACCAACACACGTGCGAAAAGTGGTTTTTCAACACTAACACAAGTGCGAAAAAGTGGTTTTTCAACACTATCACAAGTGCAAAAAGTGTTTTTTCCACACTAATACAAGTGCAAAAGTGGTTTCCTGCATCAACACAAGTGCGAAAAGTGGTTTTTCAACACTAACACAAGTGCGAAAAGTGGTTTTTCAACAGTGCGAAAAGTGGTTTTTCAACACTATCACAAGTGCAAAAAGTGTTTTTTCCACACTAATACAAGTGCAAAAGTGGTTTCCTGCACCAACACAAGTGCGAAAAGTGGTTTTTCAACACTAACACAAGTGCGAAAAGTGGTTTTTCAACACTAACACAAGTGCGAAAAGTGTTTTTCCACACTAATACAGGTGCAAAAGTGGTTTCCTGCACCAACACAAGTGCGAAAAGTGGTTTTTCAACACTAACACAAGTGCGAAAAGTGGTTTTTCAACACTAACACAAGTGCGAAAAGTGGTTTCCTGCACCAACACAAGTGCGAAAAGTGGTTTTTCAACACTAACACAAGTGCGAAAAGTGGTTTTTCAACACTAACACAAGTGCAAAAGTGGTTTCCTGCACCAACACAAGTGCGAAAAGTGGTTTTTCAACACTAACACAAGTGCGAAAAGTGGTTTTTAAACACTAACACAAGTGCGAAAAGTGTTTTTTCCACACTAATACAAGTGCAAAAGTGGTTTCCTGCACCAACACAAGTGCGAAAAGTGGTTTTTCAACACTAACACAAGTGCGAAAAGTGGTTTTTCAACACTATCACAAGTGCAAAAAGTGTTTTATCCACACTAACACAAGTGCAAAAAGTGGTTTTTCAACACTAACACAAGTGCGAAAAGTGGTTTTTCCACGCTAATACAAGTGCAAAAGTGGTTTCCTGCACTAACACAAGTGCGAAAAGTGGTTTTTCAACACTAACACAAGTGCGAAAAGTGGTTTTTCAACACTATCACAAGTGCAAAAAGTGTTTTTTCCACACTAATACAGGTGCAAAAGTGGTTTCCTGCACCAACACAAGTGCGAAAAGTGATTTTTCAACACTAACACAAGTGCGAAAAGCGGTTTTTCAACACTATCACAAGTGCAAAAAGTGTTTTTTCCACACTAATACAAGTGCAAAAGTGGTTTCCTGCACCAACACAAGTGCGAAAAGTGGTTTTTCAACACTAACACAAGTGCAAAAAGTGGTTTTTCAACACTAACACAAGTGCGAAAAGTGGTTGTTCAACACTATCACAAGTGCAAAAAGTGTTTTTTCCACACTAATACAAGTGCAAAAGTGGTTTCCTGCACCAACACAAGTGCGAAAAGTGGTTTTTCAACACTAACACAGGTGTGAAAAGTGGTTTTTCAACACTAACACAAGTGCGAAAAGTGGTTTTTCCACACTAATACAAGTGCAAAAGTGGTTTCCTGCACCAACACAAGTGCGAAAAGTGGTATTTCAACACTAACACAAGTGCGAAAAGTGGTTTTTCAACACTATCACAAGTGCAAAAAGTGTTTTTTCCACACTAATACAAGTGCAAAAGTGGTTTCCTTCACCAACGCAAGTGCGAAAAGTGGTTTTTCAACACTAACACAAGTGCGAAAAGTGGTTTTTCAACACTAACACAAGTGCAAAAGTGGTTTTTCCACACTAATACAAGTGCAAAAGTGGTTTCCTGCACCAACACAAGTGCGAAAAGTGGTTTTTCAACACTAACACAAGTGCGAAAAGTGGTTTTTCAACACTATCACAAGTGCAAAAAGTGTTTTTTCCACACTAATACAAGTGCAAAAGTGGTTTCCTGCACCAACACAAGTGCGAAAAGTGGTTCTTCAACACTAACATAAGTGCGAAAAGTGGTTTTTCAACACTAACACAAGTGCGAAAAGTGTTTTTTCCACACTAATACAAGTGCAAAAGTGGTTTCTTGCACCAACACAAGTGCGAAAAGTGGTTTTTCAACACTAACACAAGTGCGAAAAGTGGTTTTTCAACACTAACACAAGTGCGAAAAGTGGTTTTTCAACACTAACACAAGTGCGAAAAGTGGTTTTTCCACACTAATACAAGTGCAAAAGTGGTTTCCTGCACCAACACAAGTGCGAAAAGTGGTTTTTCAACACTAACACAAGTGCGAAAAGTGGTTTTTCAACACTAACACAAGTGCGAAAAGTGTTTTTCCACACTAATACAGGTGCAAAAGTGGTTTCCTGCACCAACACAAGTGCGAAAAGTGGTTTTTCAACACTAACACAAGTGCGAAAAGTGGTTTTTCAACACTAAAACAAGTGCGAAAAGTGTTTTTTCCACACTAATACAAGTGCAAAAGTGGTTTCCTCCACCAACACAAGTGCGAAAAGTGGTTTTTCAACACTAACACAAGTGCGAAAAGTGGTTTTTCAACACTAACACAAGTGCGAAAAGTGTTTTTTCCACACTAATACAAGTGCAAAAGTGGTTTCCTGCACCAACACAAGTGCGAAAAGTGGTTTTTCAACACTAACACAAGTGCGAAAAGTGGTTTTTCAACACTATCACAAGTGCAAAAAGTGTTTTATCCACACTAACACAAGTGCAAAAAGTGGTTTTTCAACACTAACACAAGTGCGAAAAGTGGTTTTTCCACGCTAATACAAGTGCAAAAGTGGTTTCCTGCACTAACACAAGTGCGAAAAGTGGTTTTTCAACACTAACACAAGTGCGAAAAGTGGTTTTTCAACACTATCACAAGTGCAAAAAGTGTTTTTTCCACACTAATACAGGTGCAAAAGTGGTTTCCTGCATCAACACAAGTGCGAAAAGTGATTTTTCAACACTAACACAAGTGCGAAAAGTGGTTTTTCAACACTATCACAAGTGCAAAAAGTGTTTTTTCCACACTAATACAGGTGCAAAAGTGGTTTCCTGCATCAACACAAGTGCGAAAAGTGATTTTTCAACACTAACACAAGTGCGAAAAGTGGTTTTTCAACACTATCACAAGTGCAAAAAGTGTTTTTTCCACACTAATACAAGTGCAAAAGTGGTTTCCTGCACCAACACAAGTGCGAAAAGTGGTTTTTCAACACTAACACAAGTGCGAAAAGTGGTTTTTCAACACTAACACAAGTGCGAAAAGTGGTTGTTCAACACTATCACAAGTGCAAAAAGTGTTTTTTCCACACTAATACAAGTGCAAAAGTGGTTTCCTGCACCAACACAAGTGCGAAAAGTGGTTTTTCAACACTAACACAGGTGTGAAAAGTGGTTTTTCAACACTAACACAAGTGCGAAAAGTGGTTTTTCCACACTAATACAAGTGCAAAAGTGGTTTCCTGCACCAACACAAGTGCGAAAAGTGGTTTTTCAACACTAACACAAGTGCGAAAAGTGGTTTTTCAACACTAACACAAGTGCGAAAAGTGGTTTTTCAACACTATCACAAGTGCAAAAAGTGTTTTTTCCACACTAATACAAGTGCAAAAGTGGTTTCCTGCACCAACACAAGTGCGAAAAGTGGTTTTTCCACACTAACACAAGTGCGAAAAATGGTTTTCCAACACTAACACAAGTGCGAAAAGTGGTTTTGCCACACTAATACAAGTGCAAAAGTGGTTTCCTGCACCAACACACGTGCGAAAAGTGGTTTTTCAACACCAACACAAGTGCGAAAAGTGGTTTTTCAACACTATCACAAGTGCAAAAAGTGTTTTTTCCACACTAATACAAGTGCAAAAGTGGTTTCCTGCATCAACACAAGTGCGAAAAGTGGTTTTTCAACACTAACACAAGTGCGAAAAGTGGTTTTTCAACACTAACACAAGTGCGAAAAGTGGTTTTTCAACACTATCACAAGTGCAAAAAGTGTTTTTTCCACACTAATACAAGTGCAAAAGTGGTTTCCTGCGCCAACACAAGTGCGAAAAGTGGTTTTTCAACACTAACACAAGTGCGAAAAGTGGTTTTTCAACACTAACACAAGTGCGAAAAGTGTTTTTCCACACTAATACAGGTGCAAAAGTGGTTTCCTGCACCAACACAAGTGCGAAAAGTGGTTTTTCAACACTAACACAAGTGCGAAAAGTGGTTTTTCAACACTAACACAAGTGCGAAAAGTGTTTTTTCCACACTAATACAAGTGCAAAAGTGGTTTCCTGCACCAACACAAGTGCGAAAAGTGGTTTTTCAACACTAACACAAGTGCGAAAAGTGGTTTTTCAACACTAACACAAGTGCGAAAAGTGTTTTTTCCACACTAATACAAGTGCAAAAGTGGTTTCCTGCACCAACACAAGTGCGAAAAGTGGTTTTTCAACACTAACACAAGTGCGAAAAGTGGTTTTTCAACACTATCACAAGTGCAAAAAGTGTTTTATCCACACTAACACCAGTGCAAAAAGTGGTTTTTCAACACTAACACAAGTGCGAAAAGTGGTTTTTCCACGCTAATACAAGTGCAAAAGTGGTTTCCTGCACTAACACAAGTGCGAAAAGTGGTTTTTCAACACTAACACAAGTGCGAAAAGTGGTTTTTCAACACTAACACAAGTGCGAAAAGTGGTTTTTCAACACTATCACAAGTGCAAAAAGTGTTTTTTCCACACTAATACAAGTGCAAAAGTGGTTTCCTGCACCAACACAAGTGCGAAAAGTGGTTTTTCAACACTAACACAAGTGCGAAAAGTGGTTTTTCAACACTAACACAAGTGCGAAAAGTGGTTGTTCAACACTATCACAAGTGCAAAAAGTGTTTTTTCCACACTAATACAAGTGCAAAAGTGGTTTCCTGCACCAACACAAGTGCGAAAAGTGGTTTTTCAACACTAACACAGGTGTGAAAAGTGGTTTTTCAACACTAACACAAGTGCGAAAAGTGGTTTTTCCACACTAATACAAGTGCAAAAGTGGTTTCCTGCACCAACGCAAGTGCGAAAAGTGGTATTTCAACACTAACACAAGTGCGAAAAGTGGTTTTTCAACACTATCACAAGTGCAAAAAGTGTTTTTTCCACACTAATACAAGTGCAAAAGTGGTTTCCTTCACCAACGCAAGTGCGAAAAGTGGTTTTTCAACACTAACACAAGTGCGAAAAGTGGTTTTTCAACACTAACACAAGTGCGAAAGTGGTTTTTCCACACTAATACAAGTGCAAAAGTGGTTTCCTGCACCAACACAAGTGCGAAAAGTGGTTTTTCAACACTAACACAAGTGCGAAAAGTGGTTTTTCAACACTATCACAAGTGCAAAAAGTGTTTTTTTCCACACTAATACAAGTGCAAAAGTGGTTTCCTGCACCAACACAAGTGCGAAAAGTGGTTTTTCAACACTAACACAAGTGCGAAAAGTGGTTTTTCAACACTCTCACAAGTGCGAAAAGTGTTTTTTCCACACTAATACAAGTGCAAAAGTGGTTTCCTGCACCAACACAAGTGCGAAAAGTGGTTTTTCAACACTAACACAAGTGCGAAAAGTGGTTTTTCAACACTAACACAAGTGCGAAAAGTGGTTTTTCAACACTATCACAAGTGCAAAAAGTGTTTTTTCCACACTAATACAAGTGCAAAAGTGGTTTCCTGCACCAACACAAGTGCGAAAAGTGGTTTTTCCACACTAACACAAGTGCGAAAAATGGTTTTCCAACACTAACACAAGTGCGAAAAGTGGTTTGTCCACACTAATACAAGTGCAAAAGTGGTTTCCTGCACCAACACACGTGCGAAAAGTGGTTTTTCAACACTAACACAAGTGCGAAAAGTGGTTTTTCAACACTATCACAAGTGCAAAAAGTGTTTTTTCCACACTAATACAAGTGCAAAAGTGGTTTCCTGCATCAACACAAGTGCGAAAAGTGGTTTTTCAACACTAACACAAGTGCGAAAAGTGGTTTTTCAACACTAACACAAGTGTGAAAAGTGGTTTTTCAACACTATCACAAGTGCAAAAAGTGTTTTTTCCACACTAATACAAGTGCAAAAGT